>NC_071395.1:45521874-45610496 GCF_022682495.2 Desmodus rotundus | reverse complement strand
GGTGGCGGGTGCCGGGGCAGAGCGTCCTAGGTGGGTTACGGCGTTGTTTGGCTTGTGGGGAGAAACGTGAGCGAGTGAGTTCTCCAGAGTGCACCTGCTAAGCAGAAGAGTCTCCGCCGCCCTCGCTCCCGCCGTCGGGCCGTTATGGAGGTGCAGAAGGAGGCGCAACGCATCATGACCCTGTCCGTGTGGAAAATGTATCATTCACGCATGCAGCGCGGAGGGCTGCGGCTGCACCGGAGTCTGCAGTTGTCGCTGATCATGCGTAGCGCCCGGGAAGTCTACCTCTCCGCCAAAGTGGAAGCCCACGAGGAGCCCGGGGTGCCCTCGCAGCCCGCCTGTTCCCTTGACCCTCGCCTACACCCACCGCAGGAAGCTCAAACCAGAGTGGAACCAGCGTTCCCCGACGGTGACCAGCTCTACCCGGAGCCCATGGACACGCAGGAGGCGCCGAGAGCCGAGGAGTCCCCTGCCCGCTGTGCCCCGCGCCCCGCCAAAATCAGCCGCAAGCGCCGAAGCAGCAGCCTGACCAACAGCGGGGACGCGGGACTGGTACCGAGCAAGAAAGCCCGACTAGAAGAGGAGGATACAGAGGAAGGGGAGTCTTCGGAGGTCCCCAATCGTCTGCAGCCCCTTCCCGCACAAGCGGAGGGCGCCTTTCCCAACCTTGCGCGCGTCCTACAGAGGAGCTTCTCCGGCTTCCTGAACTGCAGCCCCGCCGTCCCACCGACGGTGCCTCCTCCGCCCGCTTGTGAGGCAAAGCCGGTATGCCGCCCGGCGGACAGCATGCTGAATGTGCTCGTCCGGGCCGTGGTGGCTTTCTGAGGGACCCCAAGCGGCGCTGCGGGAGCCCAGAGCACGGGCCAAACCGTCGGCCCGAGTGCACAGACTCCAGGCCGGGCCAGACCTGCGGGAGCGCCCGCGGAAACGGTGGAGAGAAGCCGCAGCCGGGTCTGCTGAGAGGCCCGGAGAGGGACTATGCCCCCGGGGAGCCGTCGCCACCCGTGTGCAACTGCGGCGCCAAGGAGCCTGAGCCGAGGGTACGGGCTCTTTCCTCCGAGACCTGCCTCGCCCACAGAGGTGCTCTTAACCAACGGGGACGTGGCCTTTCCGTCTCCTTCTGGGACTGGGAGAGGGAGGCTTGGTTCCTGAAATTCCTCAGGGTCGGACTTTATTTCTTAGGGCTATACTGCCCTTACAAGGTTTTTCAGCAGTTGGTGTTCCCATTCCCAACTCGGAGCATTCCATCGCCTGTTCTTCCCTCTCCAGTGACATACTTATGCAAGCGGTCATCGTTGCGTCATGGGGCAGATGTGGGGAGCTTCCTGTTGCCTTGCGTGGGTGTGGGGCCTGGGAGGAGGGCTGCCTGAGTCACTTAGCCCCTGCGTGCTTCACCCTGCTTCCCTGCGCCTTCGGTTGAGGGGGAAGCTAATTTAATTCAACGTTAAAGTTTTTCTCATTTGGTGCGTTCGAGGTGGGGGTATGTTCACAGCCCCTCGGACACAGACACAGCCAACCCAGAAGATTTTGGTCTGAATCACAAAAATGGGGGAAGAACGTGTTGAGAGCACTGTAAAGATGAGTTACGACCAGTTGCTGGTGAGACTGGGCCAGTTTGGGGTGGGAGAGATTTTAGCCAGGGTGAAGGTCTGTTTACTCTGGTGGGTTTTGTTTAATTCCGTTTGTATGTCCTTTTGCTAGAGACGGCAGATATGAAAATAAAGACCGTTTAAATAAAAAGACGGCAGTCTAGCTTTCTTTTCTGGTGGGGGAGGGGCAGGGTTAAGAGGTCAGGAGCTGGAGCTGCTTGCTTGCTGGGGTCGCAGAAACCGGTCTGACAGGATCCCACGTTGGCGGGACGGGGCTGGAAACCTTTTCTCTGCTGGAACACTTCCGTGCTGGGTGCCCTGGAGCCCCAACTCCAAAGCTGCACATTTGAGGGTTCCTTAGGAATTCCCCTACAGGCCTAGGGGTAAGCGGGCTTTCAGAGTTCAGACGCTGGGGACAGTACCCCATGTGTAGTTGGGGAACCATACCTCCTTTGGAGGCCTGAATCTTAGCAGATTCCCGAACCCGCCCCCAGCCGCCCCGCACTCCTCACACTCTTGCTGGCACTTGACCAACTGAGTCAGCTCTGGCGGGGGTCCCACAGGCCGGGTTGGGGGCTGCTTGAGAAACTAAGTAGGTGACCTTTGAAGTGCTCTTCACACCATGTTCCAATCTGGCTGTGAAATTGTGGGGCCCAGGCCTGGAGGTAAGCTCCCAGCCACAATTTCCTCATTTGTAAAGTCTGCCTTTATACAGCTTCCCAATGAGGAGGCTGTAGGTTTAGAAATGCTCGGGGAACTCTTGCTATTTGCTTTGGCCGCACCCCAGCTCCAGGTTAACCACCCCAGGGGTGAAAGTCCTCATAATTTGCCCAGTATTGGCCCGGAGATGATCTGTGGGGAGGACAAAGGAGCCGCAGGTGTGGAGAGTGAGGATGGAGGGAGGCAGGGGAGAACACCCCACCTCCAGACTGCTGGCTCCCCACCGTGGGCTTCCCAGGACCCCAGGCGATGTGGCCCTGAGGTGGGAGGGGGGACAGAGGAGGATGCTGTGAAGGAGCATACCCACCCCAGGATGCCCCCAGGCTCCCTCCCACCCCTACCACTACCCCAAGACCCCTTCCTGCCTCTCTCAGCACCCCTCACCCTCACCCCCTGGGGAATCTAGCCCAGCTTGCTAGAATAGCTGCCTGAGCCCTTCCCCGGAAAGGTGGGAGACACCGCCACCCACTTGAAGGCCTGACCCAGAACTTCCCAGTGGGATGTAGGTGGACTGGGGCTCCACACCCTTAACGGTAGCTCGATGTGTCCCAGTAGGAGCAACTCCCCTGAGAACCTGGCCCGGCCCCAGGAAGTCCCTGGCTGCTGGGGAAGGGGCCTCACTGTGCATCCTGTCACAGGAACCACCGGGCCCTTCCTTCCGCGGGAAGCGGCTTGGCCGCCTCCCGCCCAGGCCACTTGGGTGTTTCCGGTGCCGGCCACAGGGGAATGGGGCTGGAGATGATAGGTGGGAGACACACCAGCACCTCACACACACACACATTCCCTTAAGATATACTCCTCCTGGAGACCTCATTTTACCCATCAGGTGACAGCACAAACTTGTCACAGTAACCGATATTGATGGGGCTTGGAGTTTTCAGTCCTTTACATGGCACTTGGTTATTGGGGCAGGCCCTTCAGGGACTAATTGATTGGACAATGTCTGTGTGAAAACTACGAAGTGTCACATATCCTGTGACCAGCCGATTTTCCAGGGAACCAGCAGGAGATTCCAGAAGGGTGCTCACAGCAGTGTTGTCTGAAATTGGCAGATTTGAAACAAGCTACATGCCCATCCAACTGGACTGGCCTGGTAGGATGTGAACTAACCGTGGCTCCACATCCCAAAGGTAAAAGGCCTGAGCCTGACAGATCTACACACTCAGGCAACAGAGATAACCTGGAACCATGATGCTGGGGATGAAGTCCAGCTGTAGAAGTTGTGGGGTAAGAAGCATAGATTTCTGAGCCAGACAGCCAGTTCTACTTGTCCTGTGCAACTTTGAGTTAGTTACTTCACCTCTCTGGGCCTCCATTTCCCCAGCTATAAATTTTGGAAAATACTAGTCCCAACCTCTTAGGTTCATTGGGAAGATTAAGCAAGATAGTACATGTAAAGTACCTAGCACACAGTGTTATTTTTTATTGTTAGAAGCCAGGATGACAAGTGCTGGCCATTTAAAAACACATACAGCACTGAAAGTACATATACAGTGGTACTTCGGTACTCGTCAGCTTCAGAACTCGTTAAACCTGGTGCTCATTGCATTTTGACAAGAAACGATGTTTCGGCACTCAGCACTTGCTCACCACTTGCCACACTTGCTAGAGCTTGTATGAGTAACAAGGCCACTCTGCAAGACAAAATGCTTCATGGATCTCATCAATCGCTGCTTGCTTGCCACTCCTCCAAGGAATTAACAAGGAGAACCAAGGTACCACTGTGTATGGAAAAGTGTACGCAGATGCTGTGTTAAGGCCAGAGAGTTTGAAAAATGGTTACCCCCTTCTCCATTAGCTCAATGTGAACACAGGTTTCTGCCTTCCCTCCCAGCTCCAGGGTTTGACCACATTCTAGTGACTTAGCAGGGTCGATTTTTTTTTTTTTTTTCTCACCCAGGGCTTACACCATGCTTTCCTTCTACCTTACCAGTGATTCCTGCATCAGGCCCTGGATCACTGACTACATTTGCCCCTGGCAGCCTCATTCAGTCTCAGGGCTCTAAGTGCTACCTCTGTGCTGACTCCCATCCCAGTGGCCTCCTGGGGGTCTAAGGTATTCCAAACAGAAGGGGAGTCCAAGAGAATTCTTGCTGTTTCCTGCCAGCCTTCCAATTGAGGAATCCTCAAATCCCTTTTTTATCCTTCCCTCACACTCCATCCAGTCCTAGAAGCTGTCAACTTGACCTATCCTTCCACTCCAAGACTTTCCCCCAGCCTCATGGCTCCATCACCTCTCACCTAGACTGGGGAAGGGGCTTCCTCCCTTCCCTGGATCCCCACAGTTTATTCTACACAGCAGCTGCACTGATCTTATAAAGCACAAACGATCATTTCACTCTCCCAGCTCTTCTCTGCTTCTTCTGCACTGGCCTCCTTTCTGCTTGCAGAACAGGCCAAGCATGTTCTAGCCCCAGGGCCTTTTCACTTGCTCTTCCTTCAGCCTGCAATGCCCTTCTCCCAGATGCCCAAATGTCCATCCTCACTTTCTTCAGGTTTCTGCTGAAATGTCACCTTCTTGGGGAAGCCTTCTTTGCCTACCTGGTCCGAAATAGCACCCCATTCCGCCAGTCTGGTCAGCCTTCCTTAGAGCAGTGCTCACCACTTGAAAAGATATATTTATGTTCATTTAGCATCTGCTCCCCCATTCAATGTCAATTTCATGAACGAGTGCCCAGCCCAGGCCAAAATGAGAGAATGAGGTTGTCTGGGGTAAGCAGGTGCTAAGTGCTGAATATTTATTATCTCATTTAATCAATGGCTTCCTATGGCTCTTAGAATAGAATTTCCCCAACTTCAGACAGTTGAGGGTCAGGATTTTTATCAGATCTGTGTAATAACTGTACTATTATTTATCTAATTTTAAAAACTTCATGGTGAGTTAATTATCCAGCATACTTAGAATGTAACAGTTCATAAAAGTGACAATGAAAATGAAACACTGTCACAAGATCCTGCTGAAACAGTAGCCAGTGTGAGGTTCCAGACAGCTTTCTTAGTTACAAAGGTTACCAAGGTTAAGGACACACTGTTGCCAAAGGAGGAAGACTATCCTTAAGTCAGAGAACTAGCTGGGACTAAAAGCTAAAAAGAGGGGCTGGGAGATGTATTCCATGTTATTTAAATAACATTGAATTCCTTTGCCCAGTGTCCCGGAGTTACAAAAATTCTGCTTCTGAAAGAGGGACAACTACCCTATCACTGTCCTGCTGAACCTGGACCCAATCCATCTCTGGCCTAATCTTGCATCACCCTCCAGTCATACTGACCTGCTTTTTGTTCCTTGTATTTCCAGTCTTCCCAGCCACAGGGGCTTTCTATATGCTCTCTCCTACAGTGCTTTTGCCTTCCCTATTCACCTTGTTAAGTCACCTCAGCTTAAAGGCATATCATCAGGAAAGCGTTTTCTATCTGCCCCCCATTTTGATCCAAGATCCCTATATTTATTAACACTCAGATAAAGAGCTACTTTTTTGTGGTAGTAGTAGTAGTAGTAGTTATCACAACTACAATTTTACGTTTGTTTCTGGGTTTGTCTCTTCTTCTAGCTTGTGACCTCCAAGAGGACAGAGACAAGTCTTAGTTTTCGTGAATGAATGATGCCTTTGCAACTTTCCTTTGAGGTCCTTCTAACGTTCATTTTTTACATATCTGGAAACTGAGGCCCAGAAACGATCGCCCGACGTTTCAAAGAGAGCAAGTAGGGGACAGCCCTAGTTGTGTTACCCATCCGGAGATTCCCCTATCCGCCTTCGCTGTGCGTGGGGGTGGGGAGAAATACGGGTCCCTGTTCAGCCTTGGCTGAGCTGGGAAAGGGCGGGGCCACAGGTCGGACCGCCCCAGAAACGGCACCCAGACCGGTTTAGCCGGTTCCAGCAGGGCGGGCGGGAACTTGATCTCCGCCAGGAAATTTAAGTGTTGGGCAGGAGCTCCGGGTTAGTCACAGGCCAGGGTGGGGAGGTGGGGAGATCTGGGAGTCAAATACAGATGGGGTGGGGCATGCAAATTTACCCTGCCACGCGAGCTTTTCCTCACCCATCCCGTCCCCCCCCCCGCGTGTGCACCACCGAACTATTGTACAGAACTTCCCGAGTAGTGGGTGCGTCAGGCCAGGTGGGTCCTTCCGGATTCTGTCCAGACTTTCAGAACTTGCTAGGGCCCCAGCTCTACGAATGCAGTGTTGCGACTTAGGCACCAGGCCCGGAGGTGGAGACCACGTTGGGGTCGTCTAGGGCTGAAGGTGGGCTGAGAATCTGGAAAAAGAGGAAGGAAAGTGAGGATTGTTGGGGTTTGAGGCTCAAGATAGCAACTCTAGGGGTGGGTGGGATGCCGAAGCCCCCCACATGTCCAGGGGAGTCCAGAGCTCTACGCTGGCTTCTATGAGAACCCAGAGCACCCCCGCCTGTGATCAGGGGATCCCAGACCTCCCTCACCTGAGTCTAGGGTCGCTTTTAGGAGGGCACTTTATGTCTGTTTCCTGAGGCTCAGTCTAGGGTGTTATTCCACCCACTTTGTGTTAAAAGGAGTTTAGGCTCCCCAAATTTGTGTTCAGGAAAGCTGAGCCCAGGGGATAAAGCCCTCCACCTGGGCATTCAAGCCTGAGGCCTGACCATTTCGGATGTCTCTGAAGAAATCTCAATCTCCTAGCCTTCCAGGCTCCTGGCCCATCCTCCCCAGATTAAACCACCCCACCCCAGCACACTGTCAACTGTGAGTTAAGAAATCATCTCAGCATCCATGGTTTCCCTACACCCTCCCTCCTGCCCCTAGGCAAGCTCTTGGGCCCTCTAGGTTCCTGCCTTCACGGCCTGCCACCTGACTGGCACCAATTTCCTCCTCAGCCTCTCCGCCCACATCTGGTTGCCAGCCGCTTGCCTTCACCCTGCCCCCTCCTCCCCCCCACCTCGAGTCTCCCAGGGAACTGCTAACAGCTCTCTCCTTCCTGTGTCCCCCAAATACAGGCTGCCTCCACAAAGCACAAGGCCCCTTCCACCAGAGTCTGCTAACCAGAAGCTGACAGGAGAGACAGATCTGAAATCAGGTGGAGGAGGGGTGGAATGTGAAACTTTCGGACAAAGAGATGCTGTGGGAGGTACAAAGGGGGCAATTGGAATCCAGTGGAGAGGAGGTAGGAGCTGTAGTTGTAACTAAAGGCTCAAAATCAAAGCTCTCTGGCTTCCAGATGGGCACTGTGGGGGAGGGCTGCCCCTCTAGGGACCACACAGCCCAGCTCCTCTTCCTCGGAAACCCCCTGAGACTTGGCGGTGACAGCTGTGCCCAGCCTTCTCATTGGGAGAGTTTCCTTTTCCTACGCTCACACTCCCGGCCCTCCCGAGGGCTGGCCTGCAGCCCGGACCTTTTGAAGGGACTCCCCGGAGGGTCTTCCTGGATGAGGGGGAGGGGACCGCTGGAGAACAATGACTTCTGTGGCTGTGGGATGCCAGGCACTTCCTGTTAACCCTTTCCTGGAGGTGCAGCTGTGGGGAGCAGCTCGGAGGCCTGGCCTGTTTGGGGGGTTGAGGGCAGTGACGGTATTGAAAAGCAAGCCACTACACAACGTCTTTTCTGTTCCAGATGGTATTTGCACAAGTGATTGGGAAATGGTGAGGTAGATGCAGACCTTGCCCTCCTCATTGGCCTCCCAGGGCCAGGCTCTTTTCCCCTCCTTGGTTGAGGGTTGTGCAGCCAGGGGGCTGGGTGTGGCTCAGCGGGAAGCCTCCACAATGAGCTCTGAGAAATCCCAGGGGCTCTGGGGCTCAGTTGGGAGAACCAAACATCCCAGGTAAATGCAAGGCACAGCTAGATCTGCCAACACTAGATGCCCTGCCCAGTTATCTGGGGGCCATGCCCCCTGAGTTCCCTCCTTGGTCTAGGCCTCAGTTTCCTTAAATTTTTTTCTCAGTTTGGGAAGTTCACCCAAGAGCCTGACAGGACACAGGCAGTCCTTAGGGGCTGGAGGGAGCCGAGTTGGTCTTCGAAACGCTCAGCTCCTCCTCGGAGCCCTGGGAAGACATGTTGGGGAATGAGCAGCTGTGGTAATTGAGGCTTCATACAAAGTCCCTTCTGTGGACTGAGCTAGCCTGAGAAGCATCCTCAGAAGATTCTGGGAGCATCTTGCCCTAGGGGCTTCCAGTTAGCAATAGACCAGATGACACACACTTTTCTAAGAAGAGACAGGTATTGATGCTGACTGCCAGCAGCTGCGTGTTGTGTGAAGCCTGTATTCACTTGGTTAACCCTCCTGCAAGCCGGGGTCAGGATTAAAGCAGGCACTTTCACTAGCCCCATTTTACAGATCAAGGAATTGAGGCACAGAAAAAATGTACCTCTAATAAAACAAAGTCCATTGTTTTTCTTTTTGTCCTGGATTTGGGCACAAGAGGAGGGGTGAGTAAAGACCTTTGTCAAGATTGATGGACTATATATATATATATATATATATATATATATATATACACACACACACACACACACACACACACACACACTTTATAAATATAAATATATTAAATACACACACACACACACACTCAGCAACTGATCTCCTGTTCACAAATAAGGAGAGAGCCCAGGTCTCTCTGCCACATATGGGCAGGCTTTTCTCTTTCTTTCCTTGAGTCCATGGCTCAGCCTCCACCAGGTTTGCCAGCCAAGTTCCTCTCTTCGGCATTTTCAGACCCACTGGCTGGGTGACTTTACCATCTTTTCTCCCCCTTTCCCAGGTGTAAACACCCCCAGGGGCCGATTTGTGCACTCTCTGCCCAGGAGCTTGGTAAGGACAAAGGTGGTGTGTGTGTGTGTGTGTGTGTGTGTGTGTGTGATCATTATTTACCAAATAAAACCAAATTGCTGGACTGGAAAGGCTACTGCCTGGCCCCTGGCTGGTGTCTGGAACAGGAAGTAGCTCAGTGCTTTGCCCTTTAGACTCCAGGGCAGTCAGGGAAGGCCCATGGGAGGCCACCCTCCCAGTCAGGGGAGTGTTAGAGGCCAGAGGGGCCTGCACCAGGGCTCCAGGCCAGCCCACCACCGACCAGCCTCCACCTGAGGCTCTCTCTTCCTCTCCTCCACTTCTCTGTTTTGGCCTGCCCTCCCAGTACGAACCTTATTTTGGCCTCAAGGAAGGACAAAGCAAGCCTGCAATTACTCACTGCCAGGGCCCTGGTGGCTAGAGCAATCAGACTCATACGGTGGGGATGGGGCTCCTGGGACCCTACCCTCTTTGAGCTCAAGTCTGCACACTGTTTCAGTGATCCCCCAACTGCCCTCCAAATCCCCACAGATGCTGCCTCGCAGACACTGGAATTTTCAAAGTACTGTCCTATTGTTTGGAATAAGGCATTCCCTTCCAAGAGGGGTGGCTGTGAAACTGGTCAGAAACTGAGGCTTGGAGAAGGGGCATGCTCTGGGACCACCAAAGCTTTCCTTTCAATCAGGGGCAGTGTTCTTTTCTCTGCCTGTTGGAGATGGAACCACTGGGGGGAGGGAGTGTGCAAGGGAGGACCCTTGGGGACTTTGCAGTCAGCAATACTTCTGTGTCTCCCAATACAACCTGGGTATCCTCAGTTCCCCTGCCTTCTTCCTTACCCCTGGTCTTGTCCCTCTTTCTCATGACTTTGTGGACATCTGTGGGAGGAACATGCATATGTGTTGCCCAACCTCCCAGTGGTTGTACTGAGGTTAAAGCCAGCTCTGTTCCTGAAGGCTGGAGCCAAGGTCCACGCCTAGGGCCATGTGTCCCACTCGTGAACCTGGGTTTCTGGTCAGACTGGGCAGGCGAGCAGGCAGGCTTGACCTCAACACTCAGCTGAATCTAGACCCAGGGGGTTACACACACGTGTGTGTCTACACACATACACAATCGTGGGTTCCTGGGAAACTCTGCCCCATCCTCTGATGGGCTGAAGTTCCCTCTGAGTGTCCTGGATTACCCTAGTGTACTTGTCCCCTGCTCTTGGTGCTCAGTGAACTCCTCCTTGTAGCTAGCTTATGTATTCTAGAAATCTGAGGGAAAATCAGCTAGACACTCCTGCCATCTTCCTGGTGGCTGGCCCGCAGGTCAGTCAGGCTTCCCACTCAAGGCCAGCCTGAATCTTCCCCAAATCTCTTCCTCTAACTCGTATTGCAACTTGAGCCCATCCAATCCCATTGCTTCTGTGATACCCCAAAACCAGAAAGTCTTATGACCCCTAATGCTCCTTCCAGGCTCAGGCACCTCTGAGCCAGCAAGCATTTACTCAGTACCCTTATGGCCCCATTGTACACCAGGGCTGTGCATCAACCCCGAGACAGGCAGCCACAGAACTTGTCCAAGTTTAGCTGATCAGTGGGACTTGGAGCCTAAGGGCTTAAGAATGACAATAATTGCAACAGTTCTTGCTTCCTTGTTTAAGCACTTCACTTGTATGAACTCATGGAGTCCTTGCAACAAAGATTTATTGTGGCATTGCTGTCCTCATTTCATGTTGAGGAAACCGAGGCACAATGAGGTTAGATAGCTTGCCTGCTATAGAGTCTTTACAGCTAAAAAGTGCCAGAGTCTGGATTTGAACCCAGGCCTATGCCAGCATTTCTCACTATTGGGGGCCAGATCACTTTGTGCAGGTTGGGAACTTTCCCATGCATCAGAGGATGTTGAGCAGCATCTCTGGCCCCCACCCACTAGGTACCAGTAGGGCCTCCTCCTATTGCCACGGCAACCCAAATGTCTCTAGATGTGGCTGCATGGTAGAGTGAGGTCCAGGGGCAGGTGCTTTGACTGTCCCGCCTCTACACACGCCTAGCTGCAAAATAACACTGCGTATGTGTGTTTCCAACTTTGGCTGGGGTCCTGGTAGTGGAAGTGATGGCAGGTTCTAGCATCTGCGGGAGGGCTCAGTGGGGTCAGCAGGATCACCAGGACCACCAGCCTGGGCCAAAGAATACCCTCTGCCCATGAGGGAGTGGCTCCTTAGCCCATGGTGGGTGGGCTTGCTGGGTGGCAGCTTCAGCAGATCCCCAATGGGTGGAGACAGGCAGTCCTTTTCTTCCTTCCTGGTTCCCAGGGGTGGGCAGGGGCAGAGGCAGTGGCTCTGGGAGCCAGAGGGCGTGGGGATTCCAGGATTAACAGGGTGTGGACCCGGGTGTGGGCTCTGAGACCCAAGGCCCCTGTGGGCTGGGAGGAGAAACCAAAAGCTAAAGTAGGTCTCCCCACCCATTGCCTGCCTTCACGTCCCACCCAGCCCTGGCTCTGGGCCAGCAGCTGCCGGAATGGTGACTCAGAGCTGCTGAGCTGAAGAGAGAAACAGGGTGCAGGGTGGGGGGAGACCTGTCACATGGATTCTCCCTTTTCCTCCTCGTGCCCGCTGACACCCCTACTCCATGTGATTTTCTTTTTTTTGGAGGTGATTTTTGCTTGGCACCCCACTAGGGCAGGAAGTGTAGGCCATGGAATGACTGAGGTTGCGATACATTTAGGCCAAGACAAGAGTATGTGTGGTTCAGAGGAGCAGCCCCAGCACTGGCTTGGTGGACACGAGCACTGAGGCCTTTAGCCACTGTGGGGGTTCTCCTACCTTCTCCCTCTTTTATCTTTTTAAAAAATTCTTATTTATTGATTTTGAGAGAGAGAGAGAGAGAGAGAGAGAGAGAGAGAGAGAGAGAGAGAGGCATCAGCTTGTGTTGTTCCACTTACTTACGCATTCATTGGTTGATTCTTGTACGAGCCAGGGATCAAACCTGCAGCTACCCTAGTGTATCGTGCATCGATCAGAACAACACTAACCAACTGAGCTACCTGGCCAGGGCCTACCATTTCCCTCTCAAAGACAGAGCTCTCCAGTTTCCCAGGGGCCCAGGGAGCTATAGATTGGGAAGAACCAGGAGTTCTAGAAGTGAAGGCATAGCCTGCACAGTGCCAGAAGTATTTATGGATTTTTTAAAAATATATTTTATTTATTTACTTTTAGAAAGGGGAAGGGAGAAAGAGGAGAGAAACATCAATGTGTGGTTGCCTCTTGTGCGCCCCCTACTGGGGACCTGGCCTGCAGCCCAGGCATGTGTCCTGATTGGGAATCAAACCTGCGACCCTTTGGTTTGCAGACCAGCACTCAGTCCACTGAGCCACACCAGCCAGGGCTCTGTGCTGTTTATGAGCTGCCTCTCTACAGCCCTCGTGCCAGTCGTCATTCATCATTTGTGTGTTTTTTCTTTTTGGTTTGTGATGTAGAATTGTTGATGTGCTCTCTGCCTTCTCCATCGGACTGTGACCCCAGGAGGATTCAAACAGTGTCATCACTGTGTACCCCCAGCTCCTGAGCCTCGGCCTGGGACAGAGTGGCTCAATGCATACTTGAAGGAACAGAGAAAGTGCTGGCACCAGAGGGTGAACTGAGTCCTGGGGTGGGGGGCGGTGGACTGAGCAGGAGGTGGGCGCCTGAGTCGAGAGCTTGCAGGCTGGCTGAGTGGGAGTGGCAGTTCCCCTGGTGGAGGAGCAGGGGGCGTGGATGCGGGGTCAGGAGGCGTGGCCCAGGAACAGGTGCATGATGTTATTGCATCTACGACTGTCCTGCATTCGCATTCAGAGCCGGGGAAAGCCAAGCCAGGGCTGCAGCCCTGGTGTCCTCCCTGAGGGAGGTAACTTCCTGGGGCAGGCTTGACCCACCTCAGCTGGGCCCATCAGCACAATCTGCAATTTCCAGGGCCTAGCTCCAGCCAAGGAGAGAGGCCTTTAGAAAGTCAGACTTGGCTTTCCCCCAGATGGCTGGCTCCTTGTGCCTAATTCCAAATGCTGGCTTGTCACAGTGTCTGCCTGTAAGCGCACGCCTGCTCCTCTCTGAGAGGTGTGTTTGTAGTGCTAGGGGCAGTGTGGGGGTGGCATCTTTTAGCCAGCCAGTGGCCATTCCCCACCCCTGCGCCCACTCCACAGTTCTTTTTATATCTCACATTTACAGAAAGCCCAAACATCTGAGCCTGGGCCTGGCAGAACAGGCTGTTTGAGGCTGCAAGGAAAGGGGAGGAAAGCAGAGAGGCGGGAAGCAGGGAGGGGGGCGGTGTGGTGTATGAACCCAATCTGGAGGGAGGCTGGCCAGGTCAGGGGCGGCGGCTGGCTTCCTTCCAACAGCTCTGCAGCATCAGATGGTGCTGAGCTATATTTAACGGCTGCTTTCTCCACCTCCACTGTGGGGTCCCAGGCACTGGAATGAATGAATCAGAGGCATGCCTGGTGTCGGCCCCAGGGAACCAGGAAAATCTTCCCAAGAAGCAATTCTACAGAAGCTCCATCTGGGTCCTTGTTGACCTGGGCCACCCTCCCCCATCCCTGACCCAGCTCTGTACCAGCTGACTCAGTGTTACCCACAGGCAGCTGAAAGCCAGTGGTGGCTCCCTGCATGTGTGCAGTGGCCTCTGCAGCCAGGTAGCTCCCGTGGGACTCTAGAGGCACCCACCTCCTCTACGTGCACATGCACAGTGCTGGGTGGCCCCCAGGAATCTGCACACACCTGTTCTCCCCATCTTACTCCAAGTTTATTGATTAGAAGTCCCTGGTTGGAACAAGTCTTGGTTCATTTGGGCTGTTATAACAGGACACCACAGACTGGGTGGCTTACAAACAACAGGCGTTTACTTCTCACAGTTCAGGAGGCTGAAAGTCAAGCATTAAGGTTTGGTGTCTAGTGAGACCATCTTTCTGTGTCCTCATATGGTGGGAGGGAAGAGGGAGCTCTCTGTGGCTGCTATTATAAGGGCACTAATAATATCATACAGGCACTAATCCCATTCACAAGGACTCCACCCTCATGACCTAATCACCTCCAAAGGCCCCACCTCCAACACCATCACATTGGGGGTTGAGTTTCAAATATAAATTTGGGGGAGGGACACAAACATTCAGTTCGTGACAGGATGTATGTGTCTGTAGGTGGCAGAGTAGGAGTGGGAGGACACTACCATGCAGGTGTCACCTACTTACCCCAGTGCCAAGGCTCCAGATGAATGGTATCCTGCACCTGGACACCAGCTGGCAGTGTGGGGTGTTGCCTAGGTATAGCCGAGCTTGAGAATGATTCCAGAGTGAGGGGTGTGATGCCAGACCTGTGCTGCCCAGGTGGTGTCCATGAGCCACAGGTGGCAACTGGTCGCTTGAAATGTAGCTGGTCCGAACTGAGATGTGCTCTGAGTGAAACACACATTGGGTGTCAAAGACATCAGTGAGAAACAAAGAATGTAAAGGGTTACAATAACGTCCATATTGGTTACATGTTGAAATGATTATATTTTGGCCATGTTGTATTAGATAAATGTATTACTCAAAGTAATTTTTATCTTCCTCAAAAAGCTAAACATAGAGTTATCATATGAGTCAGCAATTCCACCCCTATGTCTAGACTCCAAAAGAATTGAAAACAGGTGTTCAAATAAAAACATGTACATGTGTATACATAGCAGCGCTATTCACAATCAGCAAAAGGTAGAAACAACCCAGATATCTATCAATAGATGAATGAATGAGCAGAATGTGGTCCATCTACTCAGTGGACTATTATTCACCTATAAAAAGGAATGGAGTCCTGATACATGTTACAATGTGGATGAACCATAAAAACATTATGCTGAATGAAAGAAGCCAGGCTAAAAGGTCACATATTGTATGATCCCATTTATATGAAATGTCCAGAACAAGCAAGTCTGTAGAGACCGGAAATAGCCTGGTGGTTGCCAAGGGCGGAGGCAGGGAGGATGGAGAGCGACTGACCATGGGAATGGGGTTTTTATCTTGGGGTGATAAAAAAATATATATATTTTTTATTGTTATTCAATTACAGTTGTATGCCTTTTCTCCCCATCCCTCCACCCCACCCCAGCTGAACCCACCTCCTTCCCCCAACTCCACCCTCCCCCTTGATTTTGTCCATGTGTCCTTTATAGTAGTTCCTGTAATCCCCTCTTCCCACTGTCCCCCCCACCCCGCCCCCCTGGCTATTGTTAGATTGTTCTTAACTTCAATGTCTCTGGTTATATTTTGTTTGCTTTTTTCTTCTATTGCTTATGTTCCAGTTAAAGGTGAGATCATATGGTATTTGTCCCTCACCATCTGGCTTATTTCACTTAGCATAATGCTCTCCAGTTCCATCCATGCTGTTGCAAAGGGTATAAGCTCCTTCTTTCTCTCTGCTGCATAGAATTCCATTGTGTAAATATACCATAGCTTTTGGATCCACTCGTTTGCTGATGGGCACTTAGGTTGCTTCCAGTACTTGGCTATTGTAAATTGTGCTGCTATGAACATTGGGGTGCACAGGTTCTTTTGGATTGGTGTTTCAGGGTTCTTAGGGTATACTCCCAGCAGCGGAATTGCTGGGTCAAAGGGCAGTTCCATTTTTAGTTTTCTGAGGAAATTCCATACTGTTTTCCACAGTGGCCTCACCAGTCTGCATTCCCACCAACAGTGCACGAGGGTTCCCTTTTCTCCGCATCCTCGCCAACATTTGTTTGTGGATTTGTTTATGCTGGCCACTCTGACTGGTGTGAGATGGTACCTCATTGTGGTTTTAATTTGCATCTCTCTCATGGCTAGTGATGCTGAGCATCTTTTCATATGTCTCTGGGCCCTCTGTATGTCTTCCTTAGAGAAGTGTCTGTTCAAGTCCTTTGCCCATTTTTTAATTGCGTTGTTTGTCTTCCTGGAGTGCAGTCGTGTGAGTTCTTTATATATTTTGGAGATCAGGCCCTTGTCTGAGGTATCATTGGCAAATATGTTTTCCCATACTGTTGGTTCTCTTTGTACTTTGGTGCTGTTTTCTTTAGCCATGCAGAAGCTTTTTATTTTGATGAGGTCCCACTTGTTTATTCTTTCCTTTATGTCCCTTGCTTTAGGGTACATGTCTGTGAGGATGTTGCTGTGTGGAATGTCTGAGATTTTCCTGCCAATGTTTTCCTCGAGGACTTTTATGGTGTTACAACTTATATTTAAGTCTTTTATTCAGGGTGATAAAAATATTTTGAAACTAGGAGAGATACACAACATTGTGAATGTACTAAGTGCTGTGGGATTATACAACTAACTGAAGCAGTTAATTCTATGTGAATTTCACCTCTATTAAAAGAACCTCAGAAAACTTTCACCCAGCCCTGACTGATGTGGCTCAGTTGGGTGTCATCCCACAAAGTCAAAGGTCATCAATTCAATTTCCAGTCAGAGCACACGCCTGGGTTGCTGATTTGGTCCCTGGTCTAGGCGCAGAGGCAATTTCTAACACTGATATTTCTCTCTCTCTCTTTCTGCCTCCCTTCCCCTCTCTCTAAAAGTAAATAAATAAAATCTTAGCACTAGCTGCTGTGGCCCAGTGGATTGAGGGTGGGCTTGCGAATCAAAGTGTCGCTGGTTTGATTTCCAGTCAGGGCTCATGCCTGGGTTGTGGGCCAGGTCCCCAGTTGAGGGCACGTGAGAAGCAACCACACATTGATGTTTCTCTCCTTCTTTCTCCCTCCCTCCCCCTCTCTCTAAAAATAAATAAATAAAATGTTTTTTAGAAATCTTAAATTTATTTTTTTCACCTGTTCCTTTTTACTCTCCTCATTGTGATGAGCAGAATATTTAAACATGACTCAACTCACTTTAAATTGCTGTTGGATGTGGCTAGACCAGACCACTGTGCCTCCGGGGGAATCAGATCAAGTCAGAGTTATCTGCCCAGCAGGTGAAAATCCTCAGGATCACTGCTGACTCAAAGCAGGGCAAGGCGGAGTTGTCCTGGGGGCTGAGGTGGGGACAGGAGCTGTAATTGTCCACCCCTGTCCACCAGGGGACTTGAAAACTTTTTTTTCCACCAGGGGACTTTTGATTCACTCTTCCAGTCCTGAGGAAACATGACCTTGCTTGCCTTGACCAGCAAAAGGGGTGGAGAACAGAGATTTGTGCAATACCTTGAACCACCTTGAACTTTGACCACCTGAGGTTCAAAGACCTGGACTCTGTTGTCCTCCCTGGTGATTTAGTGGTTTATACTGCAAGCAGTCCTGGTGGGCAGGAAGTGGTGCCTGGGAGTGGGCCGAGATGACAGTAGAACAAGAAAAGGGGCCACAGCATGGGAGGCAGACACAGTGGGCAGGAGGTTACTAGGTTGTAGGTAAGAGGGGCACATCCTCACTCCCTTGGAGGCAAGGGGCTGACTCAAGGGAAACCTGTGGGCTGCAGATTCAAGGTTTTATCTTTTACCCCTATATGACCTGGGGCAAGACCTTGGGCAAATGATGGAAACTTTCCGACCCTTAGTTTTCTGATTTGAAAGTGTCTCCCTTATCTTCTGCTTCTCCTAGCAGCCCCTCCTCTCATAGAGCTCCCAGAGCTCCTCTGCTGGTCTCTCCTCTGGGCAATTCTTGAGAAAAGGTGGAGGGAAATTTAGAGGTTGTTAGGCCCTCCAGCAGGGTGCTCAGTCCTCCTGAGTCATCATTGGCTGTGTTCAGAGTAGTCGTTAGAAAGGTCTTTTGATAGAGAGGCCAGACATTTACATCTGTGATGTCCCGGATGATCCAGCTTCTGTCCCTGCTGCAGTGAGTCGGGCTGCTTTCACAGCTCCCCTCCACCCCCATCCTCTTCTTTTGGATGCCCCCACCCTGGTTCCTTGACCAGTTACAGCAATCATGCCTGTGACCAGTCACCATCTGACCGCTAGGTGGCGCTGCGTGCCTGGTGCAACTTGGCCCTGCCTGTGCAACCTCAGCTCCACCAGCTGTACCCCTGCACACTCCCTGGGGGCCAGGAGCTCGGGACATAACCTTGAACGAGGCTTAAGCCTTGGTTTTGGGGGGCTCCCAGTCAAATTTAGCTGTCCAACTAATTGATTATTATAATGTGATCTTCGATCAGCCAGGATGACCTAGGGCTTAGGAACTGCTTTTCGGAGGTGTCTGGACACCTTTAAAAATTGTTTCCAAATTACAAAAATGATCATGTGTTTTGTAGAATTAACTCAGTGCCTTCTTAGCCCTCTCTGGAAGTAACTGCCATCCACAGGGGATTTGTACTCTTCTTCTTGATCATTTTATATATATATATTTATATTTATATATATTTATATATATATTTGAGAGAGAGAAAAAGAGAGAGAGGGAGACATTGATTTGTTGTTCCACTTATTTATGTATTCATTGGTTGATTCTTGTTTGTGCCCTGACCAGGGATCAAACCCACAACTTTGGTATATATTGGGATAATGCTCTAATCAACTGAGCTACCCGGCCAGGGCCCAGATTATTTTCTAGGAGCACAGAAAGCTGGGACTTTCTCACATTTAAGAGTTAGAGCAGGGTGGACGAGGAAGAGGGTAGTGGGGGCAAAGGGAGCTGGGAGTGGGGCTGAAGCTGTGTACCTTGCAGAGTGCAAGGAGGTGGGTGTGGCAGAAAATGCAGAGGGGCACGGGCCACTGTTCTGGGCAAGGACAGGAGGCCAGTTGGAGTGAGGGTGTCACATTTAGCAAACGGGGCTGTCATAGAAGATTCAGGGCCGGGTGGAATGACAGCAGTTTCACGTCCCATCCCTTTGCAGACTCTGCTGCAGCCAGCAGCCCTTGTTAGCTCATCTGCTACAGCATCCCCATCTGGCTGTCAGCAGGTGTTCAACTGTCTCAGTCCGTTTGGGCTGCTATAGCAGAATACTTTTGCATGTGGCTTATACACAACATACATTTATTTCTTGCTATTCTGAAGGCTGGAAGCCCAAGATCAAGGTGCCAGGAGATTCTGGTCTGGTAGGGGCCCAGTTCCTGGTTCATAGATGGCTTCTTTTTGCTGTGTTCTCACATGGTGTAAGGGACAAGGGAGCTCTCTAACCAGGAGAAAATTCTGAGATGCCCTAAATTAAATTATAGTAGGCCAGAGGGTGGGAGTGAAACCTGAAAGTCGGCGTTCGTGCTGCCTGTCACTGCCAGAACCAGAAAGTAGAGACAATAATTGAATCTTTATGGGCGCTTCATTCAGATATGGGTGGTCTGAGAAGACAGTAGGTTATGTAGCCTCAAAACCATCTTAACATCTCATCCCAAACTGACCTTTTTATGAGGAGAATGGTAGGTAAGGGCCTTGGAAAAAGGCCCAATCTGGTAAGAGTTGCAGTTCAGAGGCAATTTTCCTGGTACTTCTTTATCTGCTGATCAACAATTCTTTACTTGCCTCACAGATGTTCCCTCCCTGGAACACAATGGCTCAGGCACCATCTCCATCACTTGCAGACCCCCTGGAGCACAAGGTTAAAAGGCTTGTCAACCTCCTCCAGTCACATGGTCTTGCATTCCAGTTCCTGGAGTTCCTGGAATAAAAGCTTTCCACAGTGCATTTGTCACTTAAGCCTATCAACTCTGACTGACACTAAAATCTAGAACACTTGAGTTCCCTGATCGGGAGGAGGAGACAAAAAGTGGTTAATCAGTTAACAACAACTGTAGTGCAAAACCAGCTAAAGGCTGCTCGCACTCCTTAGTGTACCTTGGAATTAACTTAATAATTAAGTAATTTATTAAATTAACTTCCAGGTGGCTATTTCTGAGGAAGTCTTTTAAAAAGACTTCCAGCCTCGGAAGTTAACATTTATTGTTTAACAGCACTAATCCCATTCATGGGGGCTCCACCCTCATGACCTAATCAACTCCCAAAGGCCCCACCTGCTAATACCATCACCCGCTGGGAGTTAGGATTTCAACACAGGAATTCTGAGAGGGCATGCACTTTCAGTTCACAGCACCCGCAGCACTGGCGAGTGAATGGGTGCCTTCTTGTCATGCTAATTGCGTCTGGGAGACAAGGGCTCTGGGTGGAGTCAGCTGCTGTAGGACACCCAGCGGGTGACAGAGCCATGGTCAATGGCTTTCTTTCTTTTCTTTTCTTTTCTTTTTAAGAAACAAAAGCCAAGTTTATTTGTTCATTTCTTGCACTTGAAGTATTCCTCAATGACATCCTTTGCCTGAGACTCTTTGCCATAGTCCTTAACCACCACGCAACTGCAACCAACCACTTTCCCTGGCTTCCCCTCTCTGTCGATCTTGCAGAGGCCTACCCATTCCCCTAGTTTCTTATTGTCGTCAACCTTGATTAGGTTGATTTGGTGTTCAGCACAAAGAGCCTCCACCAACTTGACATACATGGGCTCATCGCAGTTGGATGCGAGCACACAGAGGTGGGCTTGGCGCTTGTCTAAGGCTTTGGCGGCTTCGGAATTCCGCGCGCTAGGCCGTTGTGAATGAGGGCGGCCTTCAGCACCTCTTGTAAAGCTGTATTTACGGCCATTACACCTCCAGCAGCAATGCCTTCCTCCGCCTGGAGGTGGGTTATGGGTGGAGCCGAATCTTGAACGCACCCAAGCCTCCGCCTCCTCGCAGCTCCGCGAGGGCAAGGCCTGGAGAGGCTTTCTTGTTCGGCTGTGTCCCATACTTTGGTCATTCATGACACTATCTCCATCTCAGTTTTTTTAAAAAGTTTTTATTTGTTGATTTTTAGAGAGAGAGGAAGGGTGGGAGAAAGAGAGGGAGAGAAACATCAATATGTGGTTGCCTCTCATGCACCCCCTACTGGGGACCTGGCCTGAAACCCAGGCATGTGCCCTGAGTGGGAATGGAACTGGTGACCCTTTGGTTCATAGGCCAGCACTTAAACACTGACCACTGAGCCACACCAGCCAGGGCTCCATCTCAGTTTTTTCATATCTACTTTATTGCTTGTATTACTGTCATGGTTTGAATTGTGCCCCTCCAAAGTTTATGTCCTCTTGGAACCTCAGAATAGCACTGGGATGTTTTCTGACACCGACTATGTGGGTTTTCCCCCTCATGCCAACCAATTCTCTGATAGCAGCTATGTGTCCAACAATCGGTTTGGTTCTGACATTATCTACCTGGGGTTAACATCACAAGTTAAAAGGCTCAGCCCCACCCCCACTTTATGTTTTTTAAAGATTTTATTTATTTTTAGAGAGAGTGGAAGGAAGGGAGAAAGAGATGGAGAGAAACATCAATTGGTTGCCTCTCACATGCCCCCAACTGGGGACACCCAGGCATATGCCCTGACAGGGAGTCGAACCAGCAATCGTTCAGTTCAAAGGCCGGTGTTCAATCCACTGAACCAAGCCAGCCAGAGCCCCAGCCCCACTTTAGACACCAGTCCCAAGTCCTGGGCCACCTGTAGTTCTGAACCGCCAGCTATAAATTCAGGGATCCCAGGACACCCCCTTCCCTCAGGCTTAATAATTTTCTCGATGGGCTCACAAACCTCAGGACGGCACTTTGATGTTACCGGTTTATTATAAAGAATGCAAATGAACTGCAAGAGAAAGGGGTACATGGGCAAGGCCTGGAGAGGCCCTGAGAGCAAGAGCTTCCATCCCCATGAAGCTGGGATGTCCTATCCTCCCACTGTGGTACCTGGATGCGTTTGCCAGCGTGGTCTTTCTGGAGACGAGCCCCCATCCTAAAGCTACCTAGGGAGCCTCACGCTAAGTCACCTTATTAGCATAAACTCAGGTGTAGTCTATAGACCTTCTTTATGCCCTGGTGGGGTAGTTCAGTTGGTTAGAGCATCATCCCCAATGTGCCAAGGTTGCAGTTTGATCCCTGGTCAGGGCACATGCAAGAATCAACCAATGAACACATGAATAAGTGGAACAGCCATGTCTGGTGTGGTCAGTGGATTGAACGCCAGTCTGCAAACTGAAAGGTCACCAATTTGATTCCCTGTCAGGGCACATGCCTGGGCTGGGGGCCAGGTCCCCAGTCGGGGGTGTGCAAGAGGCAACTGATTGATGTTTCCCTGTCTTTCTCCCTCACTTCCCCTCTGTCTGAAAATAAATAAATGATAAACCCGTGGAACAACAAATCGATGTCTCTCAAAATCAATAAAATAAATAAATTGAGGGGCTCTTTATGAAAAACAAAAGACACACCTATGACTCAGGAAATCCCAAGGGTTATAAGAGTTCTGTGCCAGGAACTGAAGACAAAGACCAAATATATCTCTTATTTGGGACCTTATTTGAAAACAGGAGCTTTGCAGCTGGAATTGAGGTAAGGATGGACATGAGATCAAACTAGATTGACGTGTCCTCAGGAAAGGCGGAAGAGGACACACAGAGACGCAGGAAACGGGGCTGAGTGAAGACAGGGGCAGAGACTGAGGTGAGGCAGTCACCAGCTGAGGACACCAAGGGATGCCAGCTGTCACCAGAAGCTGGAAGAAAGGCGGGGCTGGGGGAGCATATTCTCCTTCAGAGCTTGCAGTGTGGCTCCGAAACCTTGCTGACACCTCGACTGATCTCAGACATCTGTCCTCCTGAACTGGGAGAGAATGAATTTCTGCTGTTTTAAGCCAGCAAGCCTGGGGTGATTTGTGATGGCAGCCCTGGGAGACCAATATTACTACTATTCATTAATTTTGTAAAAGTTTTTATTTAACTTAAATGTTTTATCACTGTAAGCACTAGTCACTGTAAGATACTGGCTTTGCTGTGTTGGTGAGGCTTTTTCAAATGACGGTGACAAACAGCCTCTGGCCTGAGTGTCCTGTCCCCATGAGCCCCCTACTGCTTGTTTCTCTAAAGTTAGGCCTTCACCTCAGTGTGGCCAGGGCCCCGAGGGAGTTGGGGAGCTCTGGTGCTGGCACACAGACCTGCCTGTCCCAAGAATCCTGGAGTGGAACCCTCACCCATCCATGACCCCCGAGTCCTCTGATGGTAGCTGACGGGAATCAGGATATGCACTCCAAACATTCTGATTATTTTTAGCTGAAGGAAATCGTGAATCAACAGATGCAGGGAGCTCTCTGCCCTTCCCCTTTCTGCCTAAAAGCGGGGAATGCATTTCCCTTTCAGAAGGTGGCACGAACTTCTCTTTGCGGAGGTGTCTCTGCCTGCTGTCCGAGGAAGAGGAGGGTGAGTCTTCTCACAGGAGGTGGCGTGCCAGCGCTGAGAGGACAAACCTTACTATAACACCTGTGCATTTCTTTAGTTTTTCCATTTATTTGCTATTCATTTTCCCCACAATTTATAGTCCCTTGAAGCCCAACTCGCTTTTGTTAAAATGATATATAAGTCCCTGAGTCAAATTGCTTCTTTGAATTTCACTTATTTTCTGTGACTTCCTTTTCTGTGAATATTAATAAAAATTGTGTGGCTTTTCTCCTGTTCGCCTGTGATTTGTTAGCTTAATTCACTGGCCTCAGTCACTGAGACTCAGAAGGCAGGAGGGGAAAGGCTTTGCCTCCTTGACACAGCAGAGGGTCCCATCTCACAGACAGGACATTGTGACTCAGAGAAGTAGCGGCTGGAGGCTGTGAGCTGCAGGCAAGGGGTCGCTGCTCCTTGGACCCCTAAGGACATGTCTGAAATGGAGCCTGGGTCTCTTGGACCTTTGCACAGCGCCCCTGGCCCTCAGAGCCTGTTTCCTTGCTCCTTCTTTAGGCTTCTTGTGGCTCAGGCCAGGGACTGAGGAGATGTGAAAGTCAAGTCTGCCTTGCCTTCTTCAGTCCGATTCCCCTCCCCTGTGTCTGCTGGACAACTTACGCTCACACAAGCCTGAAGGTGTGGGCTGTGTAGGCCTGGGGTCCAGCCTCCTGGGGCTCAGCTGCAGGCTTGGCCTCTGGGGTCCTGGGGTGTGTGGGGCTCCGGCAGTGGACCTTATTCCCTGGCAGACAAATGGCTGTAGCTTCCCTGACTCTGGAGAGAACTGCGCACCTCTCCCCCCTTTCCTGAACAGCCCAGTACCTTGAGGGGGACCTATGACAGACAGAGATCAGCTCCCCTTGAGCAGGCAGCTGGCCAGGAAGTCTGTGGGGGATGATTAGTGAATTTGTCTGGTTAGGAAGTTAAAGCCCTCTCTTGAAGGTAACCAGTAAAGGGGTGGTGGTGGGGGGACACCCCTCTCTAGTTTCTTCCTGGAGAGCTGGCAAGGACCAGGTTAAGCATCTCTGTCCGTGACTTTCCTGGGCCTGCTAAGGTGGCCAGAATCCCTGGAGCTCTGGCCACCAAGCCTGGAGGGGTGGAGCTTGTCTGCCCCGTTCTCTGCGTAGTCTGGCAGAACCCCCAAACACTGCAAAGAGCTTGAGGCTGGAGAGCTCCAGCCTTCTCATTCTTAGCTACTTTCAAAGCGCCTCCTTACATGGTTCCCCTCAAAAAACCTGGGGACACTGTGCAGCAGGGTAATGACCACTCCAGTCCATAAGCCCTTTGATTCAACTATTTTTATTTTTTTTTTTAATTTTTGAATGTCATGCAATAATTCACAGTCCCAAGCCCACAGTTTTCAAACAAGGTAGGAAAAAGGCAAAAAGAAGCAAAGGAAATCGGTGGTGGTGGTGTTTTTTTGTTTTTTTTTTTCTGTTATCTCGAGCAGGACCAAATGTCAGGAAAAATGCTTCTTTTCTCAACCATTAATTTTTTTGTCCTTTTTAAAATTGCTTATTTTTTAAATCGATTTCTGCAGGCAGTAATAGTAGGGTTTGGGATAACCAGCAAGCACTCCTGTGTGTGTCTGAGAACGAGTGTGAGTCGTGAGCGTGTCTGGTGGAGGCCTGTGTGGGACGCTGGGTTTCGCTCTCTCTGCCACACACTGGCCACCAGCTCGCATTCATCAGGGGAAGGAAAGATTCAATTGAGATGATAAAACTCATCAATAGAAGCAATTTTTTTCTCCCCGTTTTTCTTTTAAAAATGTTTTTTTTTTTTTTAAATTTCCATTTTCCCCAAGGTTCTCCAAAAATGGCTGAGTGAATTCGAATCCCTTGGCTGTGTGGTTTGTCTGTCCCCGCGGGCCCACGTCCTTAGGAGGCCGGGGCTGGGGGGGGGGGGGCGCCGAGGGTTTCTGTGGGACACCCTGGTGTGTCCTGGCCCTGGGGACTCCCTCCAGAGTCCGGGGGCGTCCGGCAGGTCCTCTCCCCGGCTTCCCCCGTGTGCTGGGCAGGTGGCAGCGAGGTGGCCTCGCAGCCAGGCCGCGGCTCCTCCCCGTGGGGTGTGTGCGTGGGGTGCGTGGGGGGGGCCGGGCGGGCGCGGGTGCCACCTCGCCCGGGCTTAGCACCAGTCGTCGTCGTCTGTCTCGCTGTAGGCTTCGTGCAGGCCTTTCCGGGAGCCCGGCCCGCGGGGCCTGGCCAGTCCGTGGGCCAGGTAGTAGCCGTTGGGGAGTCGCCGGCCATGCCGAGAAGGCGACGCGCAGGCAGGGCCCGCGGCCCGAGGAGTCCTGGGCGAGCACGTGTGTCGCGCGGGGGGCGGCGCTTCGTAGGGCGCGTCGTAGGGCCCATCGTCCCCGACCCCGCCAGGGCCGTCGGCCTCGTGGTAGTCGGAACCCCGGTAGTAACCGTGGTGCCGGGGCCCAGGGGACCACTCGGAGGCGTGCGCAACAGACGTCGGCCACCGCGTCCCGCCGTGGCGACATGCCCTGGGCGACTCGCTCCGGGCTGGGCCCCGACGCTCCATTGCGGGTGAGCGGCTGCTGCTGTGTCCCCCCTGCGGCCGCTCCGCTGCCAGAGGCTCGGCTGCGGTGCCGGGGTACCTCCTCGGGCCGCTGGGGGCCGTCCGGCCAGGCCGCGCCACCTGCTGCTGCTGCGGGGGCCCTGAGCCGCCGGCCTTGCGGATCACAGGGGAATAGGACACGTGTGGCCGGGGAGTGGAGGGGGTCTGGGGGAGCTGGCGGCGGCCCCGCCGCGGAGTGCTGGTACCAGATGTTGAGGGGGCTGGGCTTCCACTTACGGAACTACTGCCCTACACGAAAATTGAAACAAAGGAAATCAAAAAAAAAGATACAACAAAATCAACCAGAAGGAGACAGAAGGAGACACAGGGAGGGGGGCAAAGGAAAACCAAAGGAGAGCAGGAGTGGGGCCAGGAGGGGGAGGAAGGGGTGGGGGACACAGGACATTTGAATGGAAATAAAGGAAAAAAAGCAACAGCCACAGGGAGGAAGAGAAGGAGAAGGGAGGAGGGGACCAGGGGAGGAGGGGGAGAGACAAGGAGGGCAGGGAAGGAAAAAACCAACACAACAAAGTGAAAAGAGAAATGAGAAATGGAGTTTTGTAAGTTTCGGGGTTAAAATAGCAGAAGTTTAAAAAATTACTCACAGGCGTCCAGAGGACAGAAACCATAATTGGAACAAAAACGGAAGCCGGGTTAAAGGGAAGCAAAGGCAGCGGCAGCCAGCGCTGCCATGAGCCGCAAGGGTCGGGCCGGCCAGAACTCAAACATGGTCCACAGCCAAAGGGGAAGCAGCTGCAGGCGGGGAGCGGGTGGCAGGCTGGCAGGGGGCTGGGGGACAGAGTGGCAGGAGGCAGTGTCCATCCTCGTCCAGGCCACCCCTTGGCTTGGGAAGGAACCCAATGGTAGGCAGGGTCGGAGATCACAGTGGGGAGTGAGGACCCTGTCCAGAGTGGCTGTGGGGTGTGGGGGCCCCCCTCCTCTCCTGGTCCTCCATGGCTTGGTCTGGGGGCAACTCCTGCCACACCCACCTGCCGGTGTGCCATGTGCTCGGGGCCCTCACTAGGTGAGCGGGACCATCGCTGTTCCCGGGCCCGGGCCCGGTGGTCAGGCCGCTCTTGGGCATAGCGCTCCTTGTCAGGGGGTGGGGGGTGGTGATGGTGGTGGTGGTGGTGGTGCTGCCGGTGCTTCCGGTCCTTGGGCCGGCCCCGCTCCTGGTCTCGCTCCTTTGATGGCAGGTCCCCAGACTGGGTGGTCATGCTCAGGTCTGTCCCCAAGCCTAGGCCGGGTGGGGGGGTCACACAGACAGAAGGCTGTGAGGTGGGGCCGGATATGCACACAGGAGGCCACCAAAGGGGCCTCAGAGAGCAGCACCTTCTTCTGGACCAAGGGGGGCCTAGTGGGCATCAGGAGTCTGGTCCCCAGGCCCCCTTGGCCCAGCTTGGTTCCATCCGGGCCTCCTCTTCTGGGAGGGTCTACAAGCTCCGCCTTCTCTTCCCCTCTCCCCTTCCGGTCCCCTGGTTCCTGGACCCTGTGGGGTGGCGTACCTGTGTCCACGTCTGTGTAGCGGCCCAGGGAGCGCTCTGAGGCTCGATGGCCACGGTCACGGCGCCGCTGGTGGTGCCGCTGGTTTTCTTCAGGTGGCACCCTCTCCAGGGAGTAGTCATCCAGGCGCCGGGCCTTGGGGCCCAGCACGGAGGCTGAGCGCTTCATGGGGCTTGTGTCTGAGATGGTCTGGGGAGGACAGGTCGGCAGGCTGGAGTCAGCGGCTGCCACCAAGGGGACCTGGTCTGTCTTGCCCCATCAGTGGTCAGTGATGAGGTATGACCACGTGGGGGGTAGCGGGGCTTGGCTCCTGATCAACCAGGGCCTGAGCATGCTTGTGTCCCCTCCCAGGCCCATCCTGGTTTCTGTCCAGGAGGCTCTGTCTGATCCACCCCTGCCGCTTTTCAGGACCACCCCCAGGGGTACCTCTAGGCCCTGTTGTCCAGCCATGGACACGCAGCCTGGCTGGAGAGAATAGCTTTGCTCAATCCTGAGTGCAAACCTGGGAAGCTGGGTGCTGGGTAGTATGCCCTGCTTGCACCCCTGCCTGCTCTCCTGGAGGGTGAGAAGCCTCTGTCTCTTGGGCTGTCAGGCCTACAGGCTCGGGGCCAGGCGCCCAGCACCCCTGCTCACTGTCCTCCTTGGCCGGGGGGTCTGAGCTTTCCTGCCCATGTGAGGGGCTGCCCTGGCACTCGAGGTCCTGGGAAACCTTCCTTCTCATCCTCGGCCTGCAGTCTGGGAGCCTGTGTGTGCTGCACCCCCGGGGCCAAGCCCTGGAGAGAGGGGCCTGTGGTTCCCTGCAGCTGGGAGAGGAGGGGAGGACAGGGTGGACATCCCCTAGGGCTCGGCCCAGCTGAGTGGCTGGTGGCACTGCCCAAGGCGGGCGTTTTAAGGGACACAGGGCTGTAGGACCAGAGGGTCAGGGGTGGTCAGGGAAATGAGAAAGAGTAGGCCAGGTGTGTGGGGGAGAGTAGGTCAGGATTTTTGAAATGACAGACCCCTGGCATGGGGCTCTGAAAAGAAGGTGGAGGAGGGGAGGGGGGAGAGGGGTGGAGGAGGGCCATCCCCCAGGGCACATGTGGGACACACAGATAACAGAATACGTGAGGATAGAGCTCCACAGGGTGGGGGGTGTTGTCTGCAAAGAAACGGTGGGGTCTGGGAGGGCAGAGATGACAGGATTCCCTCGAGGGGGGGTGGGCGGGAAGAGGGGGCCGGAGCCCAGCTGGGTGGCAGGAGGGTGGGCGGTACATACACTGAGGTTATTCCCACGTGGCCGGCCCCTTCTCCTCTGTCACAGCCCCACGGGATGGTGCACACAGAAAAAACAGAAAGAAGAAAATAAATATAAAAGCCAAGAGAGGGAGTGAGAGGTGGTGCGAGGACCTGAGGAGTGAGAGGGGGAATGGAGGGAGGAAAAGAGAGGTTAAAGTCCCTGGTAAGTGGGTGACCTCTGGCCTGGCTGGAAGTCCTCCCAGGGGCACAGAGGAGACAGAGAGGAGACACCATAGACAGACAGATGGCAGAGGCTCGAGACGGACAGATGGGACAGTGTGGCCGCAGGCCTCTGGCCCCGGGCTCTGCCTCATGCGATGCCTCCAGCACTGGCTCTGGCTGACACTCAAAGCTGAAGGGCGGGGGGCAGCTTGGAGGGGTGGCCATCAGCTGGGTCTGTCCCAACCCTCTCCTGGGGCCCAGCAGCTAAGTCCTGGGGGGCACAGGCTGGCAGGATGGGGCTGGGCAGCCACATGCAGGCTGGGTGCTTCTTGCCCGAGGTCCCAGCAGCCAGAGGCCAGGCCCCTGGGTGATCCTGGCCCAGCCAGACACAGCGCAGCCTACCACCCCGTGCAGATGACCCAGCACAGCGCTCGGGCAGCCTTCCATAGTCAGACATGCTGCCCCACCTCTTGGGCCAGGCGGGCAGCCAGCCATGCTTCTGGCTTCAGTCCCCATGGGCCTGGAGCAGTGGAATCCGCGAACCCTCCCCCATTCCCTGGGCCCTGCAGCTGGGAAAAGCAGCCACACACAGACACACACCCAGCACACGCCCCTGCCCCTCCTCCTTCCCCTCCTCAGCAGCCCCCACAGAGACCAGACAGGACAAACCCCAGCTGTCCCAGGCCCGCCCCAGGCTCTGACACCAGGTCCTAGGACCTGCCAGGCCCCTGAGAGCAGACCCACTCATGCATGTGTGTGCACATGTATGAGAACGTGAACGTGTCTGTGTGCACATATGTGCTTGTGTTCTTGATTGCAGTCTCACAAATCACCTTTACACACCCACGTGTCCTCCACATCCTCCAGCCTCAGCACCCCCAAACAGGGCAGAGACAAATTGCTTGGCAGTGGCTACCGCACCCTGCCCCAGGGAAGCCCCTTTCTCTCTGCCCTTCACTGGAGGAGCTCAGAGGATCAGGGTCTCCAGACTCCCCCGGTGTAGCCAGGCAGGGCCTGCTTGCTGCTGCTGACGGCGCAGGAGACCCCACCCCGACCAGGGTCTGGAGAAGGAAGGAGATGCCCTGGGCTTAGGGAGGCAGGTCCACCTCAGGGCGGTGGGTAAAAGCCCTCACCTGGTTCTCTGCAGGGAGGCGGGGCATGGAGGCAGCCCGGGCCTGGCCTTCCATGGGGAGGTAGCGCTCACTGTCCGAGTAGCCATCTCGGCCCATCTCTCGCATCTCCACAGACTGCAGGGCAGATGGCAAGGCTGGGTGAGCCCTGGGGCTGAACCCGTGGGCCCCAGGGGCAGCCTGATGTGCGTGGAGCTGAAGGTAAGAGGTAAGGGCAGACCCCGCCCTCCTGTACTGCCCGGTGGGGGCAGCAGGAGGACAGAGGCACCTGAGAGTTGGGCTGGCTGTTGGGCATGTCGGTCGGGGGCCCCCGCTCCGGGCTCCATGTGCCCGTCTTCTGGAACATCTCCTGGGCTCGCTGGGTCACCCAGGAAGGGCTCTCCTTGATGCCACTTTCACGAGCCATCCTGTGTGTGAGACACAGGCCAGGGTGGCAGTGGGCCCTCCGGAGGCCTGTGTGTCTGGGGCTGGTACCCTCTGCCCTTCCATCCCCTCCTCCGAGCCAGAGTGACACTTACAGGCCTCCTCCTGGGTCCAACTGGGTGGAGGGGAGCGCGTTCTGGCCAGGTCCCCCCTCCTGCGTTGGCGACGGGGGCTCCATGCGCTGGAACATGAGAGGCGTCCGGTTCTGGGGGGGCAGAGAGCAGCATGTGTGTATGGGGGTGGGGTGAGTAGGGACATGTTGGGGAGGCTGTTGGGGGGGGCACACATTCACATCTCATCCATTTGTCAACCCACTAGCCTCTTTCTTCCAAATCCATCCAGAACTGTATCACTTCCCATGCCTGTGTGGCCCCCTCCAATGTCCAGCCCCCAAACCTCCCATCTGAACCAATGCTCCCAGCTCCAGCTCTTACTCCCCATGGCCGCCAGAGGGCGCGAACCAACCCCTGCATGAAGTCACATCACTCTAGTGAGGAGCCCCCTTATTGAGAGCAAAAGTCAAAGTTCTCCCCGTGGGCCGCACAATCAGCGTGTCCCCTCCCATGGTCCCTCTCGCTTACTCTGTTCTGCCATGTGAACTTGCTGTTCCCAAACTCAAACTCACAGTCCTGCCTCAGGGCTGTTCCCTCTGCTCAGAATGTTCTTCCCTGAGGTACCTTCTCAACTCACTCTCTTTCGTCTTTTTTTCAAGTCTCTGCTCAGAAATCATCTCCTCAGGGAGGCCTCCCCTGATTACCCTTTCAAGTTGCACCCCTCTCCCCAGGCACTCTTTCTCATGGTGCTGATTGTGTTCTGCCTCGCTCTATCATTTAGTCATTTGTCATTGTTGGCGTCTCCCAACTGCGCTTCTGGTCTGTTCTGCTCACAGCTGCACCCCAGGGCTGAGAACAGCACCCGACACACAGAAGACTCCCCGTAAATGTTGGTGGAGCAGATGAATTAATCCAGGTTATGTCTCTTTGGCACAACCTTACTTTTCAATGACCTGTCCTGGGGCCTGGCCACACCCCACTGTTCTAGATGGTTCTTATGGTGACAAGGCTACTACAGTCTCCCAGCCTGGGAGACCCCAAAGGGAAGAACATTGGAGAGAGCTGGGCCATACCTGCTCCTCACGCATGGCCTGCAGCTTCTTGGCTTTGCTCTGCCGGTAGTACTCCATGATCATCATGGCCGCATAGATCTTCCCCACTGTCAGGTCCGTGGCTGGGGGCACAGGACGAGCTCACTGTGGATGGGGGCCCCTGTCTGCACCAGTCTCCAGGCCCTGTGCCTCCTCTTTCCCTCCCCCTTTGTCCTGGTGGATCAAGGCCTGGGGCTAGGCCAGTCTGGGCTCTTACACTTATGAGGGGTGACCAGCAGGTCCAGTGTTTTCTGGGACAGGTTGGGCCAGATGGCCATCATCTCTTTCCGTAGCTCGGCGTCCATCTGCTGTTTGTCGGCCCCTCCTGCAATGTCGGCACAGAGAGGCCCTGAGCGCCTGCCTGGGGCACCCGCCAAGCCAGCAGCTCCTGCCCACCCAGTGCTCTGCAGTCCTGGTTCCCATGGGTCCCAGTGCCCCATGGGGCTGGTCCAGAGGACGGACCATGGGGGCTCTGGTCCTCATCAGGGACAGGGCTGTGGAGCAGGTATGTGGGGACAGTCCACATTGAGAGGGGCTGGATGGCCCAGGTCAAAAACCTGACTGCCAGCTGTGCAACTTAGGTGTTAGTCTACTGCTCTGTGCCTCAGTCTCCCCGTCTGAGAAATGGGGATGAGAGCAACGGAACCTGCCTCACTGAGTTGTTTGATGATTACAGTAGTTAATGAGCATGCAGTCTCAGGACAGCATCTGCCGTAGAACTATCACCACAGCAACCCATTGGCCTGGGGGACAGTTCTGACGCAGAAGGTTTCCCCTCAACTAATTCTCCTCTTCCACGGATGTGACCTTTGGCCATTGACGATCTCTGGTCCCTCACCCCTGCCATGGTGGTCATTTTGCCAGTGATTCCTGGTCCCATTGATTCCTGCCTAAGTACATGGGAGCATGACACATACTGGACCCTGTCGTTGCCTGGGGCCATGTGATGAGTTCTTGCCGATGAGGCGTGAGCAGAGTGAGTGTCACTTTGGGTATCTGATGGCCAGTGAATGACCCTCCTGGGTTCTCTTTCACTGTTATGATGGCTGGTGACATTAGGGACAGTGGCTCTCTCAGGCCTGGCCCCTAAGTGACTGAGGAATAGAGCCCTCTTGTCAACCCAGGAAGGACACATTAATGGGAGTGGGAAGTGAACCTTTGTTGGTGTGAGACTGTGGGGCTGTTTGTTACGGCAGCACATTCTCGTCTATCCTGAATAATACACCAGCCTGGCTTCTGCCTCTATTTCCCCTTCAGAGCCCCCAACTCTGGACACGGGGACATGTTCCAAACACTTACCAGCAGGTACAAAAAGGACATTGATAGCAGAGCCAGAGCAAGGGTCCCAAGGCTCCCTTCTGGGCCAAACATTAATTTTGTAGTTGTTGGATTGTGTGTGTGTGTGTGGGGGGAGGCCTAGGAGATCTGGGGGAAGGGCAGAGGTTGGCTGCCAGCCATTAGAGAAGCATTTCAGTGTTTTAACAACCATCTGCTGGGGCACATGGGCTGAACAGCTGCTCTGCCCAGGCAGTCCCAACATCCCGCCTTGGCCTCTCCTCTCAGAGCCTTCCCCACTTCTTTCCCCAGGTCCAGCCTGGAGCTGCCTCTGACAGCTTCTCTTTCTCAGCCAATGTGGGTCAAATCACAGACATCTGCCAGGCATTCTGTGTACCTTTCACTTATTTTTGCCCATGTGATTGGAGACAGATGTCTTTATTTTGTGAAAAATCCTTCTAAAAGGCCTTTTTGCAGGTTAAGCTCAGAGGACATTGAGGCGATGGGAAGCGAAACTGCCTGGACCAGTGCCATTGCCGCTGCCTGGGTCTTCCTGTCCCTCCTACAGCCGCCAGAGGGCACCTCTGAGCGCCTGAGTCAGTCGGGTGGCTCTGGTGCTCAGATCACTCTTCTGTCTCTGCCTGCTCCAGGGTGATCACCCAAGTGCACAGGGTTCTGCACAACCTGCCCTCGTCTCCTCTACTTCCCCCTCACTCACTCTGTTCCAACCACACTGACCTTCTCATGCTCCTCAAACTCGCAGGCACAGTCTCCTTCAGGGCCTTTGCATGGGCTGTCTTCTGCCAGGATCATTCTTTCTACAAATATCCATGTGGCTCCCTTCCTCCTTCAGTCCCTGCTCCAACCCTTTATCAGAGAAGCTTTCTAGCTACCCCCTCCCCCTTATTAAAATAGCCAGCCCCCCATCACCTACTACGCCTTTCCCTAGCTTTCCTCTTCTCTGTACTTATGTTGTTGTTTCCCATCTCACCCACTAGAGGGCGTGTTCCAGGGTCTGGTCTTTCTTTTCACCACCTGATGCAGGGGACTGTGGTCACCAGGGTGGGATTGCAGCAGGTGGAGCTGATCTGTGGCCCTGGCACAGGTGGGAGGTCAAGACTATTGTGGGAGGCCCTTGGGAAAATCCCCTGTAACTGGGCTCAGGTCCCTCAGCACCAACCAATGACAGTTGTTCTTTCTTCATGGGAAGCAGTTGGGAGTAAGAGCTGTGTCTGCCATCCACTCTAGCTAAGTGAGTGTCCAGGGAGATCCTTCTCAGACAGACAGGACGGGAAAGAAGAGAACATGACATTTTCTGTTAAAAGTCACTCTCTCCTTACAGTGTAGACGTTCCTGTTTCTAGCGCAAAAAAAGAAGACACTTGCTGTTATGTACAGCACTGTGCCCCTCCAGAATTCCTGTTGAAGCCCTCAGCCCTGATGTGAATGTATTTGGAGATGGGGGCCTTCAGGAGGTGATTAAAGTTACAGGAGGACATAAAGAGGGTCTTTAATCCAACACGACTCGTTCCTGTAAGAGAGGCAGAGACACCAGGGCTGTGTGCGCAGAGAGGATGCAGCAAGGAGGCGGTGGGCCACCTGAAAGCTCAGGAGAGAGGCCTCAGGGGAAACCAACCCTGGCAGCACTTTGAACCTGGACTTTCAGCTTCCAGAAATGTGAGAAAATAAATTCCTCTCGGTTAAGCCCTCAGTCTTTGTTGTTTTGTTACAGCCACCTGAGCTGACTCAGACTCCTGTTCTTGGCTTCTGACGTAGGTAAGGGGTTCCGGGTGGGGTGCCTGGGCCTCAGTCAGCACTGCCAACACTTAGGGGTGGGTCACTGATGGTGGGGCTGTCCTGTGCATTGTCGGATGTTGAGCAGCACCCACCAGATGCCAGCAGCACCTTCTTTCCCAAGTGCTGACACCAAACCTGTCCTCATATGTTGCCAAGTGTCCCCTGGGGAATAAAACCACCACCTTAGCTTCTTTCTGCTTCAGTTCAACGGGAAGCCTGGCACTCAGGATTGTCACTCACATACGAACAAAGGGAGAACCTTAGAGGCGGCCCTCGCCAGAGTCGCGGGGTTCCCTCAAGGCAGAACCCCAAGTTTATTTCTCCTCCAGCTACATAATTGTTAACACCAGAGCTCCTTGGCATGAGGTCCCCCTGTGCGCAGGCAACAGTCACCCGTGAACTCGTGGTGTCCCAGAGTTTGTCACCCAAGGGTCCTCCCCTCTCCCATCTCATTCTACAGGCTTTTGGGTGAAGAGTCTCTGTCACGGGTCCTGTCCTGCACACTCTGGGACACTCAGCAACATCAGCATCCTGGCCTCTACGCACCAGATGCCACTGGCACCAGCCCCCTCTCAGCTGTGATAATCAAAAACATCTCCAGATACTGCCCAATGTTCCTGGGGACACAATGGCCACTGGTTGAGAAATGCTGACTTAAGGTCTAACCCTTGACCTCGCTCCCCAGCCCCCGGCCCTGCTATCTCTTTTTCCACGGTATTTTCCCACCTTTGAACATGTTACATATTTGACTTAGGGTCTTTGTTGTTTGATGCCTGTTTCCCTGCAGCCCCGAGGGAGCTTCATCTCTCCTTCACCCCTGTCCCACGTGCTGAGGACAGGGCGGGACACACAGCAGACCTTCAATGCACGCTCTCATTCAATGAGCCTTGGCCAACATGGCCACCCGTTTCAGGCAGATAACAATGTGCCAGAACACCCCTCTGTGGTTCATGCAGGTCAAAGCCCTTCAACTCCCATGATGCGCCCCCCCCCCCCAGAGCCTTCTGGGTCACTGCAGACCCCACCTTCAGACAGAGCCTTGTCTTTGAGGGATTGAAGGACGAGACAGTGCCCTTCGGCTGCTCAGCCCCGTGGAGTCCCTACTGGAAGCTGCTGACCTCCCTCCCCAAAGCCCCCACCTCTCCAGCAACTTCTGGTATCAGCTCCTGTCCCCTTGCCCTTAGGACCCCGGAAGTGTCTCTGAAGTTCGGTCTGCCTTCCTCCTGATATCCCAGTGGAGTTAGCAGGGTGCAGTCCTGATCTCTCTCTTCAGCTCCCCAATTTCCAAGTCTGCTGGAGGGTGCACACAGCCCTCTTCCCGCTCCTCTCCCAACTTCCTTCCCTGTTGGTAAGGCCCTCTCTCTCTGCCCTGCTGTCTCATCAGCTGCCAAGTGACATCCCATCTACTTTAATGCTCCCGAAACCTACTCCAGGTGGAGGACCTGGATCCCTCCACCACAAATGCCCTGCTCAGAGTGACCAGGGGTGATCTGTCACAAAATCCACTGGTCACTCTCAGTCCTCATCTCCCTTGGCTGCTGGGCAGTTTCTGGGCACGCTGGTCCCCTCCTTCTGAAGATGCCCTCCAGAAGCCCATGCTGCCCAGCTCTCTGCCTACCTCCACGACCCCGACCATCCATCAGTCCCCTCTGATGCTGGAGTAGTCCCAAGTTTGATCTTTGGGGGTCTTTCAGGTCATATTCACCCCCCCCTGGAGAGCTCGTCCAGTTCCCTGGCTTAAAACTTGTCAGCATTTGATGCCTCCTGACTTTGTCTTCAGCCCAGCCTGAAGCCTCTTCACCTCACCCCCTTCAGAACCCTCTTAGGGGTCCTGCACCCCACTAGAAGTGTAAGCTGGAGAGTCCCCTGCTTATCTGTGTCTCCACGTGCCTCAGCCAACGCTGCCCTTGTGCCCTTCCTTTGCCCCTGACCTGCCCTACTTGCCTCTTCCCTGTCTCAGGCAGTGGCCCCAACCCGAGGGTGGCCTTGACTTCTCTCTTTCCCTCATATGCACGTACAATCCATTGGTTATCTGGTTGGCTCAGCTCTCAGGAAATATCCAGAATCTGAACACTCCACACACTCTTGGTCTGAGCCGCCCTCCTGCATTCACCTGGATTAGGACAGTGGCCGCCACTCTGGCCTCTTTCCCGAATGCTGCGTGGCACCCTTCACTCAGAGGGCAAGTCAGTTCGAATACAGCCCCCGGTGGCCTCCTACCTCAGGACCTTTGCACCTGCTGGCCCCTCTGCCTGGGGCACTTCCCCCCCAGGTATCCATGTGACTCTTCACCTTGCCTCCTTCAGAACCTCTTAGCGCGGGCCTCTGCCACCAGAACTGTAAGCTGCTGTGCCCCACATTTAGAGAGGTGGCCGGTGCACTTGACGTTTGCCAAGAGAGGGAATGTGTGAGCAAGTGAAGGTCAGGATGGGGCAGTGGCTCCTTCAGTTTCAGGCGGTGGGGGGCGATCCTCAGCTACCTGCTGTACTGCCCTCCGAGGCCGCCTCCACCCTGCCCTACCCTGGACCCCCTTACCCTTGGCAATCTTGATGTCCAGGGCTGTACGGATCAGAGCCATGAGGGTAGAATTGAAGTGGACAGTGTTGTCGTCGGCGACAGGCAGATCCATTCGCAGGAGCCTCTGCAGAAAACCAGAGGGGAGGGCAGTCATTCCCAAGCACCCTTCCCCGTCCCCCTCGAGCCAGACCCACCCCATCCAGGGAGCTCCAGGAAGAACTCTGAAAGCAGCAGCTAAGGTGCCCCCCACCCTCAGGTTACCTGTCCCAGTGCTTCATTTCCCCATTTCCCTCGGTGGCCCATAGGAAGGGCATTAGGGGCTCTCCCATGCCGGGAGCCCCTGCCCCTTCCTCTCCTGCATCCTAGAGCTGGCAATTCCAGGGTGAGCCCAGATCCTCGCCCTGCCCCAGAGTTCTTCTGGAAGGCTCCGTTCCGTTCCAGAGAAGCAGCGCACAGGCTGGATCAGAGCAGACATGCAAGAGCCAGGCAGAGGGTCCACGGCCACGACCGTCTGGGGGCCGTCGGCTCCCCGCTCCACCCCCCACTTGGCCCAGACCAGACCAGACGGGCACAGACCACATCAATTCTCTGAGAAGCAGCAGGCAGGCGGCCCCCCGCTGATGGGGTGGGCCCCTCGCAGACATGCAGCGAGGCCAGGCCACACACACAGAGCAGCAGACGGGCACATGCGGACGGAGTCTCGAGACTCATTCATAGCTCTGTGGGGTGTCTCAGGGCATGTCCTGGCTCTGTGTGACGGCGGGGAAGGGGCTAGGGGTGCTCCCGTGGCCCAGGCAGGGGCTCTCCCCTGTGCTTGGTGATGTGGAAAGAACACGAGGCTGGTGGGCATCAGCCCAGGATGAGGTGGTACGCATGGACACAGGGCTGAGGGTGAGTTTGGGGCTCACGTGGGGCTTCAGACACACATCAGCAGGAAACACAGGGTTGGACGGGGGAGAGGGGTGGCAAACCCAGGGTGGAGCACCAGAGATGGGTTGGGCGGGGCAGGGGGAGGCAGTAGAGAGAGAAACACACAGACCGGGCTGCTGCGCACACGGTGCAGGCTGTGCGTTGCACAAGGGATCCCTGTCTCAGAAATCACAGAATTGTGCATTTAAATGACAGCTTCCCGCCTGCCAGCAGAAAAATGTCTGCTTCTCACCACATGGCTTGATTACAATTTTCCAACAGACAAAGCGTTTTGTGGAAACGGTGCTCTTTTCAAATTTGCACAAAGGTGCCTTATGGATCCATGGTGGCCCTGCACAGAGGCCGGGAAGGGAAGGGCACACACTTGCACACACTCAGGCAAGCCGAGACCAAGAGAAGGATGAGAGGACAACTACAGAGAGAGGGACGGGCATAGGGATCTCTGAGATGCTGGGGGGCAGCCTCACCCAGCCTTGACTGGGAAGGCAGGGCACACGGAGGGCGGAGGAGGAATGAGGGTGTGGGAAGGACACGAGGCAGGAAGGAATGGCAGTGACAGAAGGGGAGGGGAGCCAAGGTCGATGGGAGAACGGGATGATGGAGTAATCTTTTTCTAGGGGGTACTTTAAAGGTTAAAGGTCAAAGGTCATCCCTGAACTTGTCCTGGATGAGTTGGAGGAAACAGAGCATCTGTCCTTGGGTGCTAAGGGAGATTCCAGGACAGGGGTCTAGAAGGGTGGCCTGGTCCAGCTGCCTGGCGGCAGGGCCCTTGCTCCTCCAGCCAGCATGCACCATCCCCCACTGCACCCCGGTCGGCCATGGTGCCTGCCCGCCCCAGGCTCCCGCCAAGGCAGCGTGCATGGCCTGCATCAGGGTGCCACGGTCCAGGGGTCCAGCTGCGGCCCGCCTGCCCACTCTGGAACAATGGAGAGGCATATTGGGGTGTCTCGGGGAGCGCAGATGGGAGGCATTGGGACAAAGGCTAGGGAAGCAACTTCGGGGGGAGGAAGGTGTGGGGAGGAGAGGCTGTGGGTATTCCTCAGGAGGTCTTGGATCCCCCAAGGCCCTAGGTCAGAGATCAGCTTCAGGTGTGCGGGGGTTGGGGGGCACTTCTGGACCTGGGAGTTCAAGATAACAAAAGATGGGGCCAGGGCCTCGCCTTTTGGGGGGCAAAAGTGCTCTGCCAAAAGGTACCTGCCCCAGCCTGGGAGTGGGGGCCACTCTGAGTGGACAGAAAGGAGGCACATTGGCGATACTACTGAAGTGTGTTTGTGTCCAATTTGGTTTCCAAAAGATCAGGTGTGAGGGGACTGGGGCTCCCCTCCCCCTCCCCCCCGCATGTCGGCCATAATGGAGTCTCAAAACACCAAGACACACTCATCAGAAAGGACGGACACAGTGTGCTCCTTAGAGTCAAGGAATGGTCATGATCCATTTACTCGAGGAGGAAAGGAAAGAAAAAAAGAAAAAAAAAAAGAAAGAAGAGGAATGCTGGAGAAAGAGACGTGGCTGGTTGTTCCTGGCCAGCACTGGAAAAGCCCCAGTGCCCGACGTCGGTGGTCAGCAAAGGTAATCTACCTTGTAAGCCACTCTGGCCGGACACTTCTTCCCCAGACCCAGGGGCGGAGACATGTGTCTCAGCATCTGATACATGTCCGGGTAAGGCATGCGGCCCCTGGCAGCACCGAAAACAAGAACGGGAGTGGGGACGGAGAACCAAAGGGAGGGAGGGTAGAGGGAGGGAAGAAATGGAAGAAAAAAACAAAAACAAAAACAAAAACCATACGAGCCGAAAAAATATAGAGAGAAAGATGCAGAGAACAATAAAATAGGTATTTCAAATAAATGGAAAAGAGGAGGAAAAAATGGAAGAGAAGGTAATTAAAAATATTATTTCACTGCTCACAAGCAGGGAGAGAGAGAAAAGAGATAGGTCAGGTTCAGTTTTGACTCTGAGCTGTGGTTTGGGTGCAGTATGGAGGGGAAGGGCGTTCTCGCTTCGGAGGGCCTGAAGCAGTGCTTCGGTTAGATGTCATTTTAAAGGCTGGGCATGGTCTCTGGTTTGGCTGAGGCTGGTCTCTGAGGGGCCCAAGTGGGGAGGAGGGGCTAAGGGGTAGTGGGAAGAGGGCTGGGGGCTTCAGGAGGTGAAGGGTGGAGGGGAAGAGAGTGGAGGTAATGGTAGGGGGAGCAAAGCAAAGTTACAATCCCCCTGAATGTCTGATTTGGGGTGCCGTTGAGACCCTGGGATGGGCAGCTTCAGCTAAGAGCAAGCAGAATGGCTGAAGGGAACGGAGAGGTATGTTCCATGCTTCATCAAGTCTACGTGACTGCATTCTGTTGGCTAAGAGAGTTTTCTAGTTTAATGCAAGAGAGAGAGATGGCTCTGTTTTTTGGAGATATATATATATATGAAATATATATATTGAAGAACCCCAAGCCACACTCATTCCATGGATGCTAGCAGGTTTTAGTGGAAATCAAACCTTGCAAGCAACCCTATGAGGACATTTCTTGCCTAAGCCGAGAGGGGGAGATATTACGCGCAATAAACTGTACATATCCTTATAATGAATCCGACCGCTGAAAGGAGAAGAGAGGGGATTAGTGGAGGCACAGGGGTCAAGCTGCCTTCACGCTGGCTCCCTGTGCACACAGAGAGGTCACAATGCCAGGGACTGGGGACCCCCTGGCTTGAAGGGATCAGGGAGGCTTGGGGTGAGTGACACTCACAGACCCCAGGGGCAGAAGCTTTCAGTAGGGTGTGCCTGGAGCTTTGGGCTGGGTGTGCCTCCCCCAGGGCTCTCTCTGCACCTCCCTCCTCCACAATCTACATGGCTACACTGGGATGGGGGGGGGACCAAGGAATAGAGGACGAGGGGACAGCATCCAACTGCTGTGACCTAAAATCAAAAGAGGAAGAGTTAGGAGCCAGCTGAAAGTCAAGTCCCAGACCCACGGCTCACCCCAGCCTCTTGGCCTCATGGAGGACTTGTCTGGGGTTGCAGGGATGGTAAGGATTGACTCCTTCCCCCCTCCCTCGTAAAGCTCAGGCTGCCAAGGGTGCCCATTAATGCTTTCTCAGGCCCCACACTCAGCCTGAACTAGAATCTTCAGTCAGTGGCTCTTGGGCTCTGAGCACCAGGGTGGCGCCTCGGGGTGGCCTGCAGGTGCATAGTGTTGAGTAGGCGCTCAGTACACGTGCACAGCCAACCCTCTGAAACCACTGTCTATCAGCCTGGAAGAGGCACCCTGGTGCCTACGGAGATGGGAGAGCTCATGCCCTTTGTGACCATGAAGATGCAAAGGCCACTGAGGTTCTGTGTCCTCTCCCCTGGCCTTGTGTGATCACCTGCTCCAGGGGCCTGGGATCCCAGTGAGAGCTGGGTTCCGCCACTTTGATCTTGCAGCCAATGTCATGTGTCCGGGGAGCTAGGCCAGCTCCTCTCCCCACACTCCCAGGAGAATTGAGGCTGAGAAGCCTTGGGTATCTTCTTCTCTGGGGCCTGGCAAACTTGTCCATCTGGAAGCCTCCCAGTGAGGGGCAGGAGACTCATAGGAGGCCAACTCCCTATGGTGGACTTCCTTCCTCATTTCCCAGAGAGCATGGGGCTTAGACAGGGGTGGTACCCAAAGCATTTAACCTGGGTTGTGCGAGGGCACTGATTCTCATTTCCTTCCTCTAGACTGATTCCCCTGAGGTCCTTGCTAGCTCCCCAGGAACCCAAAGGCCCGAGGCTAGCACCTGACCTAGCCTGGGCTCCAGCGCCAGAGAAAGGTGGGCAGTGTTGCTGCAGGATTTGAGGTGACTCCTTACCAGGCTGCGGGGTCATACTCGGCCCAGACACGCACATACTCATCCAGGTGATGAGGACCCAGGATGGAGGAATCTCGAGTGAGGTACTCAAAGTTGTCCATGATGACGGCCACAAAGAGGTTCAGCATCTGTGGGAACCCCAGGGGCCAAGAGGGAGTGGGGGAGTGCGAGACCCATCCAAACACGTTTACACAAAGGCCCAAAGGGAGAGAAGGAGAAAGATGAGGTGGGGGGAGGGAGACAGACCGGGAGACGGAGAGACAGGGACAGAGACAGAGACAGAGACAGATGGAGACAAAGAGTTGGAGAGAAAGGGAGGAGAGGCTATGTGAAATGGTGGCTAACACTGAGGGGACCACCACGACCCCAAGCCCTCCCCTCCCTGGCCCCCAACAAGGCCGAAGTGAAGGCCACGTGTGGGCAAGAGCCTGTCGTGTTCCCAGCCTCGGCACGAAGGAAGCACTCTGCAAGTACAGGGTGGGGCAAAAGTAGGTTTACAGTTGCTCCTATGGAAAATAATACAATAATTAGGTAATAAATAATAAAACACAAATAATAGTCTGTTTTGCATATTCACAACTGTAAACCCTCTTTGGCCCCACTCTGTATTTCTAGGATGGATGGATGGCTGGATGGATGAATTTTTCTGTCCTCATCTGCAGCTGAAAGCTCCTTTTCGTATGTTCTAGCACTTAATACCTGGGGAGCTGGCATGGGGTTTGCCTCTGGGCCTTTGCAAAAGTTGCTCCTTTAGTGAACATCATGATTTTTCTCCCTTTGGGTAATAACACCTGGTTAACTCACTTCCCTTAAACTTAGATGCTGTGGTTGGGTGTGGCTAACCCCCATCTCGTGGCTCCATAGGCCTGTGATTGGTTGGGAAGAGGCATACGACACAAGGTGGCCAAAAAGAACCTTTCCTGGAATTTTTGTTGGCACTCTGGTTGCCATCTACAAGGAGGAAGTATGAGAATAAAGCCAGTATGGAGAACAGCAAAGAGGATGGGGTCCGCTTGCCTGGATTTAGCCTCATCTGGATTTTTCAGTTGCACAAGTTTATAAACTGCCTATTTTGCTTAAGTCAGTTTCTGTTACTTACAACCAATTTGAGGAGTGTGTGGTCTAATTCCTGCTCACCATCCCAATGAGCCACTCTTTGAAATCTTCCTTCTCTCAGTCTGAATTTCCCCTATCAAAGCACACATTGGATTGTGCGCTGTTGTGTGCTGACTTGTCTGCCCATCATCCCCACAGACTGAGAGAACTGTTCTCTCCTTATACCCTCAGTGCCTGGCATACGGTCTGGCACATAACAGGTATTAAATAAAGGTTTAGACATAAACAAAATAGGTGACTAATAAATGACCTGTAATTCTAGATGTCCCCAACTTTAGTGACTCTATTTTTAACTCATCATTTCACGATATTGATTGAACACCTGCTGCATGCCGGGCACTGTCCTAGATACTGGTTACACAGCAGTGAACAAAACAGGAATTCCTGCCCTCAGGGGCACTGACGGGCAAGTGTTATAGATATTTTCTAGGCTGCCTGCCCTTTCCCGATAGGCTGCACTGTGAGATCTTGTCCTTATATGCACCCATCGCTGCCTGGACAATGGTGGTCACTTGACCAGGGGCTGAGCTGGCCCTTTCAGACTCTCCTGGGAATCTGGACCTGGGCAATGGACTCTCGGGGTCAGCGTCTGTGAGACGAGGCTGTAGGTCTCCGGGTGAGAGGTCCCTAGTCCGAAGAAGGTGGGTGTGTTGGGCTGTAGCTGACAGATGCTAGTGTTTGGGCCCAGACCAATGGACCACATCTCTCTCACTGTCAGCTTCTTACAGCCTGCCAGTGGGAGCCATGCTCAGGAAGCCAGATGTGGAAGGACAGGAAGAGGAGAGGGGACTCCTCTTTCCTGGAAGGGTCTGTGTTGTGGGTTGAGTTGTATCTTCCTCAAAAGACATGCTGAAATCCTAAACCCTGGCACCGGTGAATGTGACCTTATTTGAAAAAGGGTCTTTGTGCATGTCACCAGGTTCAGATGCAGTCAAACTAAATTAGGGTGGGCCCTACATCAATATGACAGCTGTCTGCATGAGAGGGAAATCCGGACACCTGCACACAGGGAGGACCCTGTGGTGATAAAGGCAGAGGTTGGGGAGAGGCTGCCACGAGAGGCTGCCACGAGCTTCTGGGGCCACCAGAAGCTGGAAGAGAATGGGAAAGATCCTCCTGGAGGCAGCATAGCCTGAACAACAGCTTGACTGGACTTCTAGCTTCCAGGTCTGTGGAGGACACGCTTCTGTTGTGTTGGGCCACCAAGTGTGTGAAACTCTGTCACAGCAGCTGCAGGGAACAAGTACCACCTGCAGCTGACCAGAAGCAGCAGACAGCGAGGGTGCCAGCCCTACCTTGGGGGTGCTAAGGGCAGCTGGGTTGGTCAGCTGCACCCTCTTTTCCTTTTAGTACCCCATCCTTGGCATTCCTGCACTCAGCCATCCCTGGTGATTGCTGTGTTGTCTGTTTCCCCCTTCACCGCTGTGCAGCCAGTCCCTGATTTGATCCCTTCTGCTTGAAACACCTAGATAGTGCCTGTTCTACTGCGCTGTGCCTGCTCCTGGGAGAGCAGAGAACAGAGAGAGGGGCAGAAGCAAGGCCTAGAGCGAGAGGGAAAGAGCAGGCAAGAAGGAGTGGGCAGCTGCTGTGGCTCCTGATCTCTCTTTAACCTCTTTCCATCTATCTATCCACACACTTCTCTTTTCTTTTCTAGTTCTTGGTTTCAATCTCTTGCAGTGTTTCTTACTCTTGGGTCCTATGAGAGTTCTCCGCCCAGCAAACATATCTTTTACCGTGGCGCCATGACATGGGTCCTGCGATGAGCTCATAGCCCCATTAGGTTTCCCCGCAGGATGTTCTGTGGGTCTCAAGTGAGGGAGATTCTGACCCGCCCCCACCGAGGGACGTTTGACAATATTCTGGAGACATTTTTGGTTGTCACAACAGGAGTACATGTGCTACTGGCATCTAGTGGGTGGGGCCCAGGGACGGCGTTAAACAACCTGCCACGCGGAGAGCAGGCCCACCGCGGAGAACGACCCAGCCCGCATGTTGGCAGGGTTGAGGGCGGGCAACCCCGGCTAACCTGATCGCAGGCTGGCTCAGAGAAGCCTTGGGGAAGCACGTCTGCAACACAGCCGCATTCTAGAGAAACCCACACCTCTAAGAGGGAGCCGGTTCCAGGGGGCCCACCCCCACACGTCCAGAGACTCACCAGAAATGAGCAGAGGAAGATGAAGGACACGAAGTAAAAATAAGCAAATTCATTGCCACACTCGGGAGTGAGGATGCCGGAGTTTTTATCACATGGTTTCCCACTGAGGCAGGAAAGCATGATGTTGTGCCAAGCCTCCCCGGTGGCACTCCTGGGGACAGAGAGGGGGCATCAGGGACCCGCACACCCAGCCCTGGAGACCAATGCTGCCCAGGGAGGCAGAGCCTGAGGTTAAGAACTTGGGCTGTAGAGCTGGGGTCCCAGGTAAGTCACCTCTTTTCTCTGGGAGCTCAGGGAGAGGATTCTCCTTCTTGGCTGTGCATTAAAACCCATGGGGGGTCTTTTAAAAAAATGCTGATGCCACTTCCTCACTACCACAGACTTGGATTCAGTTGGTCTGGGTGGGGCTTGAGGATACAAGTGTGTTTAAAAGACTTCCCTCCTCCCAGGTGTTCTCTTCTTTCACTGCTTCCTCCTTAGATAACTCTGCTCCAAGCATGCTGGGCTCCTCCGGGTTCTCCAACACGGCCAGCCACACTTCAGCCTCAGGGCCTTTGCACTTGCTGCAGCTCTGCCTGGACTGCCCTTCCCGGGACAGCCACACGGCTCCCTCCCTCGCCTGCTTCTCTCAGATGTCACCCCCTTCCAGGAGGCATAGCCTACCAGCCCTCTGTTCCTTTTTTGTTGTTGTGAAATGAGAATAAATTTTTTATTGTGCCAAAACATACATAACATAAAACCGAGGATTTAAGCCCTTCATAGTGTGTGTGATTCAATGGCAGCCGGCAATCACAGTGCCGTGCAGCCACCACCATGGCCCTCCTCCAGCGCATGCTCATCACCCAACGGGAAGCCTTGTGTCCATCAAACCCTAACTCCCCACCCTTCTCGCTCCCAGCCCCCAGCAGCCTCTGCTCAACTTTTTTCCTCTATGACTTTGCCCATTTTTGGTACCTCATGTGAGTACAATCATACGATGTTTGTTCTTCTGTCCCTTGATTTCCCCCTTAACCTTAACCTGCATCTCCTTCCAGTGTCCTCTATAATTTGATTCCCCCGTAGGAATGTAAGTTTCCAGAGGGCAGAGAATGTTGTCTCTTTCTTCTTTGTGCCTACAGCAGTGCCTGGCACACAGTAGATGCCCAATAAAGGTCCCGTGAGTGAAAGAAGGAGCCCAACATGCAACCAGGGTTAAGAATCAAGCCTCAGAGTCTACCAGCCTCAGTCTCCTCACCTGTCAGATGGGGCTGCCAAGAATCCCCACCTCACAGGATGGTCAGCCTGAGTTGGTGAGGAAAGGCTTGAAAACACCTTTCCTGTGTGGGTCCCACGGCCTTCAGCAATGGCCCTCCCAGGGTTCCTGGGTTCCCCATGCCCACCTGAAGCCTCAAGGGCACAGAAGGCTGAAGACCTGCCCCCCACCGGACACTCCCCTGCTGGAGAAGGTGGAAAGCACAGCCCCCTCTCACCGGAAGAGAAGCATAAGGGCCTGGAAGAAGGTCCGGAAGTTGTTGTGCTCAGTGATTTGGAAGTCATCCTCATCACTGTCCTCGTCCTCCACATCGATGCCAATGTTGCCAAACACCTGGGGGATTGGAGAGTGATGACCAGGGACACATGTGCCCCTCAGTGGCTCCAGGGAACCCCAATCAATGCCCACGTCTGCCTCTCTGACCTGGGCTCCCCTGACCCAACTCTGCCTACGGGCAGTGGCCCTCCTTGGGTGGCTCTGGGAACACCGTGGGGGTGGTGGCCAGCACTCACCTGCATCCCGATGATGGCGTAGATGAAGAAAAGCATGGCAATCAGCAGACAGACATATGGCAGCGCCTGGTGGGAAGGAAGTCAGACGAGAGCCCTGCAGGTGCACTCTCAGCAGGTGAGGCAGGCAGGCATCCCAGCCTCCCTTCCAGCTTCCCCTAGAGTGGGGGTGGGGTGGGGCCTGGGACTGCTTTCCCTCTCAGCCATGGGCAGGGCGGTGGCTCACCTTGAACGACTGCACAAAGGTCCAGAGAAGGATTCGGATGGTGTAACCCTGACGGAGGAGTTTGATGAGCCGGGCAGCTCGGAAGAGGCGGAGGAAGCTCAGGTTGATGAAGTTATTCTGGGGAAATGCAGAAAGAAGGGGTGACCATCCACCCACCCCCAGGGACTTGGAACCATCACCACTCACAGAGGACCCTACATGAAGCCAACCAACAGGAGAAAGCAAGCCAGACCCCAAATAAGGAGGGAGAGGAGAGAAAGCACTATTAATGCAGTGGTGCAGAGGAAAAATTTGTAAAAGGGACGAGGTGGGGGGGTGGGGGGGAAGGTGGGAAGGAGGGAAACGGCATCAACTCAAAAAGCATAAGCCCTCCCGGCCAGCCCCACCAGCAAAGGGGAAAAGGAAAGGAAAGGGAGGAGAAAGGAACAGGGTGGGCTGGGGTGGGGGAAAAATAACAAAAGAACAAGGGAAAGAAAATATATCCAAATCATCCAATCAGGAAAAAAATCGAGATGGTTTTTGTTTCTCCCAACAACCAAATGCACTGAGACGATAGGACACAAGCAGGTCAAGTTGCCAAATCCATCACACGGGTGCGATGCACAGACACCAGGGCAGGGTGGGGGCCGGCGCACGCAGGCCTGGTGGGCATGTGCGGGTTCGAGGGCATGTTACGCCCTAGGCCAGAAATGCATCTGTCGTGGGACTCACCAGGCACCCTGCCCTGCCCTGCCGAGCGGCCCACCCGCTCCTGCCCGCCCTGACCTCGCCCCATGGCCAAGAGGACTCGAGCCAATTGGAGAAGTGGAAGATCATCTTTCTTACCCCCTTGGCGAGCGGGCATGGGGAGGACGGGAGGGAGCTGGGGCTGTTCGGCTGCAGGGCGAGTCCTCGCTGCCCGCTGAGTCGGAGAAGATGCATTTGGGGCCCTTTTCCCCCCTCTCAGGGATGGCTTCTCAGCTTCTGGGGCTGGGTGGAGTAGCACGGGACCAGGCCTGCAGGAAGCAGGAAGTACGCAGCGCCCGTGGGTGGGTGAGCTGGCCATCAGCCCAGGCCCACCGAGGGGCTGGTGCTGGGGGCGGGGAGGTAGGCCGTCCCTGTCCCCAGGACCTCCCTGGGTAGTCCCTGCCTCTACTCAAAACCCTTATCTAGTTACTGCTTTTACCTCCTCCCACCCAAGCCAGAACCTGGGTCCAGACAGCAGGGGGTGGGGCAGGCGGGAGAGCCAGCCAGAGATGGTGGGTACGGCTGGTCATTACGTAACTGGAGCCTCAGTGGGCACTGGTGAGAGACAAGGTGCTAGAAGTCACAAATGGACCAAACCCAGTCATCTGGTTGACAAAACTATCCTGTTGGGCCTGAGCAGTTTTTTAATTAAAAATACTTGCCATTGTTTAAAAATATCAAATTTCCCCTCCAAATCTGGCTTTCTGGAAACCCTTGACCTGCTTCTGGCTACAGTTCCCTGGGGCGCAGGTGTGCCGTCCAGCCTGTCAAAGGCCCCATGTTCTAGAAGCAGCACCTGCTTTCCTGGCTTTTGGCACCTTACTGGCCCCCAGAAGCATTGGGGGTTGGAGATCCCTGCCTCAAGCAGCCAGTGGAGAGATCCCTGCCTCTGCTGTTCCATCACCCAGTGGCGGGGGAGAGGCAGAGAGGCCTTCACTGGACCATGCCCTATGGGACTTGGAAGGGATTGAGACACAGGCATGGAGCAAGATTTAAACTGCCCCAGCCCTCACCCCCAAATGGCACGGGGATGACCATACAGGTTGCCCTGACAGCCACAGCACCCCTTTGGTTCTCAACAGTCTGGGCAATGAATTATACAGGCATCTTCTGTGGGGGCTCCGAGGGCTGCCCGGCTGCCAGACCTGTGTCCTCCTCCACCTCCAGCCTGGGAGCTGAGGCAGTGATGGCGGCTCAGGGAATTTCTTGGGCTGGCAAGATGCCTCTGGGTTTCCTGGCAAAGTCTAGGACACTCTCTGGGTCACATCAGTTGGTCCCTATGTCTCTAGGATGGGAGAGGGCACTGGAACATCCTACCCTGACCATATTGGGCCTAATCGTCACGACAATGTCCCAAGTTCCTTGAATAAGCCCCCGAACCCAGCTGAGTAAGACAGAGTCACACTCTCTGCTCCACTGCCTTGACTTCTAGTCTGGCCTGGCACCCAGCTCCACTGGGGATGAAGCTGATGGCTCAGGTGTCCCTGGCCTTCTCCCATCCATCCCCAGAGTACAAGCCATCCCTTCCTGGGGTGGGAACATAACATGTGGACTCGGCTGAGCATGCAGAGGTGGGGGGGGGCCCTGGAAGCAGCCTTGGGGCTCGGGCTCGAGCGGAGGGCGCCTGCCACCATGCAGGAGAAGCAAGGGGGTCTCGCAGGGAGACACGTGCAGAGCATGCTGCCCTTCTTGGAACCGAGGGAGAAGGGAGACACACAGAGAGGGGGTGGAGATGAGAGAGGTCTGGGCAGTAGGGCAGGGGAAGGTGCAGGTCTGCCCTTAACCACCCCTCCACCTCTTCCCAGGTCTGCGTCGAGTCCTTCAAGGGCTCACAGAACTTCCGGCAACTTCCCTCTTCCTAGCTTCCATCTTTCCGTCCACAGGCCACGGGGAGCAGCTGTCCTCTCCTCCGACCCTGCCCTGTGCGTCCAGGCTCTAGGGTGCTCGGGGCAGGGTGCAGACCCCGAAAGGCCAGCCGTGTTCAGGGACGTAAGTGCTCAGGACATGGGAACCACTCAGCCAAGAGCTCCAGTGAAGTCCTGCCATTTGCAGGAAATCCTGCCACCTCCAGCCCAGAACCGGCCTCGGCTGCAGACCCACGACCACCTGCAGGCTTGACTTCTTCCAGCGTGTCCTTAAAGGCACCTCGAACGCTCATGCTCTTCCCCAACCTGGCCCCTTTCTGGTGTCCCTAACCTCATCTCCTGAGTCAGGCCAGGCTCAAGTCCCTCCAGGTCCCTCTCTTTCCCACAGCCCATCCCGGGTCCCGGAGAGGCCCTTGCTCAGATGGCCAGTCCTCTGCTGGCCTCCTCCACGTACCTTGCTGAGATTCCTGGTGCCCACCTCCAGCCCAGGTCTCTGCCAAACTGCTCTGGGCTCTGCAGCCAGTGACCTTGTCTAATCACACTTCTGATCTTGACTCCCCTGCTCCAAGCCCTCTGAGGCTCCCACAACAAGGCCCCAGGGGCCTGCCCCCTTTACTTCCTCTGGGTCAGCCTTCCTCTACTCCTTGCTCCAGCCACACCCCCTCACTTGCAGACGCAACCCCTGCATACTCTCTCCTGCCACTGGACCTTTGCATGTGCTGTCTTGGGCCTTGAAAGCCCTTTCCCCCTTCTCCACCTTGTCACCACTGCTCTTCCCTCAGCTTGCAGCAGTTACCATTTCAAGGGGGTCTGAGGGGTGATTTGACCAATGCCTGCCTCCCCACATGACGTTAGGTAAGGGGGCAGTGGTGGTGTCCGACGCCCACCTCTCCACCTGGGGCACGGCACTGGGGCTCGTTAAGTGTTCGCTGAATGAGTGCATGTGTACCGCCAGCAAGGGAGGAATCCTGGTGCAATGAGGCTATTGGGGGTCCTTCAAAGGGGCTCAGGGGTGGGAGGGAAAGAGGCACATGGGATTTAACAGAGTAAGAGGTGTGAAAGAGCGCAAGGAATTGACTACGTGAGGAGAGGTGGAGACAGTGTATGCTGGGGTGTGGGTGTGGGTGTGGGCATGCACAGTACTTGAATGTAAGAGAAGGGAGGGATAGTGTGTGCGTGTGTGTGTAGCGGGGAGGGGGGCTCAGAATGGAGCCAGAGAGAGAAGAGTGACGCTGTGTGTGTGGCCCATGTGTGTGAGGCCCACGAGCAAGGCTTCAGAAGAGGGCCTTGACAGCCAGCCCATCGGGAAGCAGCCAGACCCCAGCCCTAGCTGTCCTGAGCCTCCCTAGCCTGAGAGTCTTTGACTGCAGGCTACCCGCCCTGCAGACCTCCTTGGTCAGACTTGGAGATCGACTCTGGTGATGGAGCCCAAAGCGCTCGAGGGCTCAGAATGGGGTCAGGGATGGGTGGAGCTTTCCTGGGGCTCAGGCTCCAGGGGGCTGAACAGGGAGCAGGAATGATGTGAGGGCCGCTTAGTGTCAGTTGTGTGTAAGCAGTGGGGCAGGAGACCCGGCCAGCAGACTTGTCCTGGCAAACCCATCCTTTTCTCTGCAAAAGATGCAAACCAAGGCAAACAAAAAACCCCGATTCAGAACCCAGTGAAAACAATGAGAGGGAGAGAGAGAGAGAGAGAGTGAGAGAGAGAGAGAGAGGAGAGAATAGAGAGGCTCTGTAGGAACGAGGAGAGAGAGGGGCTGTTGGGGTTGGAGAGAGGGACAGACAGAGGGGAGAGAAGGACAGACAGACGGGGGGAGGGGCGTGCGTCAGGCATTCCAAGTCAGAAAGCCCAGGGCATGACGTGCAAGGCTGATGCGAGATGCGTTCACAGTTAATGTAAGGCATTTAGACTTCAGAAAGAAGTAAGACCAACCGGATTCTAGATGCAGATGTTGAAGATGGAGGGGGAGCGGGCGGGCGGGGGCAGTTGGGGAGGCGTGTTCAGCGTTTTTTAGGTTGATTTGTAACCAGTGCCAAAAAACCAATGGGTTTCGGTTCCCCGGGCGGGGAGTGGGGTGGTGGTGGTGGGTTGGGAGATAGTCATTGGTGTATGAACACATAGACCACGTCATGGATGAACAAATGAATTTCATAGTGCATTTTGATTGGATGAGTTTTTCAGACGGCGTTGTGCCAATATACAGTTTAAAGAGCAGGCATGAAAAGAGACAAGACAAGAAACACAGTCATTATCCATTGCACGCCGGGCAAACCCACATCACCCCGCCACTCGTGGGCAGCAGCTGAGGCCCCGCGGGTCTCACGCTGTCTCCCCCACAGCCCTGGGCACTTGCCCTCCCCCGGGTCTGGTTCCTCCTGCCTCAGACCAAGTGGGCTTACCTGGGAGGCAGGAAGGGATGACTGAGGGCTCATGGCCTGACAGGGCAGACCTCCCCCACTCCCGGTTGGGTGTTGGTCATTCTTAAAAGGGTCCAAATCCCTGCCCTCTATCTTCCCCTCCAAATGATTCTAATTCAGACCCGGGGGGCTGGCTTACAAACTGAAAGCCCAAGTAGCCACAGTAATAATAGCAATAGCAATAACGATGCCACCATGTAGGAACTATTTATTTTCTGGCAGGTTCTGAGCCAAGCACTTCACACGGATGGCTCTGACTTGTCAAAAGTTGCCCTTTCTCCTTAGAATGTCAGCCCTATGGGGCAGGCAATCTTGTATGTTTTGATTGGTTCACTGCTCTCTCTCCAGCACCTACAATAACGACTGGGACATGACAGGTGCTCAACACATGCTTATTGAATGCATGAATGAGTGTGAGGCTTGCAAGGGTCCGATGGGGGTAGTTATGAAGATTACCCCCACACACAGGTCAAGAAGAGGTAACACCATTGCCCGAAGTCAAACAGCTTGTCGGGAGGGCTGTGCGGCCACTGCGGCCGTCCTGATATCTCTGAATCCGGTCCCGTGCCCCACCCTCCTGGCCTCTCCTGTCTTGCAGCCAGGAGAATGGGCCATTGGGGTCCATCCCTATGGATCTCTTACTGGCAACTGGAGGTTACAACCAGCTTCCTCCACCTGCCTTACTGGGGTGGCCAGGCCACTCCTTCCAAGTTCTCGGCCCAGAGGGACATTGGTTCAGAGCTGTCTACACCTCAGCTGGATGGCAAGGTATTTTGACTGCCAGCTGGAGCTCAGACCTCTTAGAAGCTTAGGACAAAGATGAGGTCTAGGTTCTGGACCTCTGCCAGGGGACAGTGGCCAGGTGGAGGCACCCCAAAAGAGACAGACCCCAGGTGGGCACGACCTCTCCAGAGTAAAGTGCCAGGGGTGGGATGTGGGGAAAGGGAACTTCTGTGTGGCTCCCCAGTCCTGTGAATCTGCCAGGATGGAGAGTGGGCCAACTGATCCCTTTCAGCTGGGGGCTCAAAGGGGGACTCCCAGAAAACACCAATGTGCCCTCAGGAGTCACCAGCCCTGCTTATGTAAACCTAGGAAGGTGCCTCACTTCCCTGGGCTCTGAGCCTCGGTTTCCTCATCCACGAAATGGTGCAATACCCTCTTTCTTGGGTGCGGCCTACTCAGACCTATTGTCTGCTCCTTTCTGCCTGTTGTGAGCATCCCCCTGTGTCCTGGGCCTTCTGGCTCCCTGCAGGCTGGGCTGCGCCGATGGGAGGTGTAGGCAGGAGACAGGGTGAGGAGAGGCAGGCTGGGGTATCTCTCCCCAGATGCTCTTTCCGGCTTTGGCCCTTCTCTGTTAGGAGCTCTGTTCCTCCACGTCCACAGCTACCACCAGGCGGCCCCTCCCCAATCCAGCTCAGATTCCCTGCTCACTTCAACACTTGGGCAGGTTAACAGCTCCCCCCCCCCGCCCCCCGTGGCTGGGTTTGGGACGTCTTCCTGCCTCCTCCATGAGTGGTCTTTGCTTTCCCATTCCCATCAGTTGAAACCTCCTAGGGAATTTTCTTATATGCTGAGCCATAGACCGATACCTTGAGCTAATCCATGCAAAATGCTTGGCACAGGGCCTGGAAGACAGCAAATGCCCCATTCTGCCGGCATCATTATTTGTATTACTATCATTACAGGGTGCATACCACACCTGGCCCTTGGCTCTGACACACTCTGCCCTTTCGCTCCCTCTTTGAGAATCTCCTACCTTCCCCCCAACCTCCCGAGGGCCCCCAAGCCTGGGCTCACTCACAAGCAACCAAGGAGGGGGTCTTGAACAGGAGTTCTGGGGCCCCGAGTCTTTAAGAGAAGACAGGATAATGTGGGGCCACCCCAGAGAGGTCCAGAGACTCCCACATGGGAACCCCTTGGGTCTGGGGATAGAGAAGGCTCTGGGAGTGGTGTCCCTTTGTTGGCCCAAGGACCACTGTCCCTCCTGCCCATGGACCAGAAGTTGTTCGTTCCGGCAGAACGCACTTGAAGGCGGTCCTCTCAGGGCCCCCAACGTGGTGTGGGGTTTGGTGTGGGGCTCAGCTTGGATCCTCTAAGGGTCTCGGTTCTTTCCTTGCACCCAGCCACACGGCTTATTCATAAGTCAACAGCGCAGAAGAGTTCACGCTGCCGCACTGGCCTTGTGGCTGTGGCTTTGGGCATCCCTGTCTTCTTGAATTGCCCTCCTGAGGAGCCACCCTTGCTTCTGGGGGCCCTGCTTTTCCCTCTCTGCTCATGGCCAAGTGCTGGCAAGAGCCAGCTGTACCTGTCGGGACCTGCTGCTCCTGGATGATCTCTTCCCTGTCTCCCCACTCCCCTCCCAGCCAGGAGTTGCCCAGAAAGAAGTCAGTGGGAAACTTACCCCAAACTCAGTCACGAGGATGTCGGTAATGCTGCCCAGAACAGTCACAAAGTCGAAGATGTTCCAGGCATCGCGGAAATAATTCTAGAATGGACCCACAGGACAGAGATGCCAACATAGGGCTCCATGCCTGGCCCCCTCCATGGCCAGCCTGGGGCACAGCTGGCTATCAGCTCAAGTGTCTGGGACAGTCTCGGTCATTTAAGTAGCAAAATGCTACTGAGGGGGCTCCTGAGTCTCCCTTACCCAGAACTCCAGGCCTGCCATTGGCTTACCTGGCCCAAGGGGGCCTGGCCTCCAGGTCCCTCTTCAGCTTTGCTGGGGAGAAGACCCTCAGAAGCAAGGATTATCACCCATTTTACATAAAGCAACAAGCTCAGAGAGTGAAGCCGCTCACTTGCCTGGTAGGCGAACAGCATGGAAGTGAAGGGTGAGGATTTGACCCCAGCTGGGACTTTGAGTCCAGAGTCTATGTTCAGGACCCTACTGAATTAGGACTGTGTTTATAGCACACTCGCCACTGGGCTCACATTGCAGCTCTGCTACTGTCCAGCTGTGTGTCTATGGCCTAGTGACTTAACCTCTCTGGGCCTCCACTTCCTCTGGAGAAGGGGAACAGTAACAAGGGTGCAGAGGCCTTCTAGGCACATGCCAAGCTGCTTGTCTTGGCCCCCTACTGATTAAATGGGACTGTGTGTGTCTAGTGCCAGTGGGTGGGCTGTGAGCAGAGGCAACGTGAGTCACCTCCAGACCAGTGCGGGACTGTTAGAACTCTCTTAACCCTGGCAACCGGCAACATTCCAGGTGGGGCTGCTCCAAGTCTGGGTCCCTGAGTGACTATAGGCAAAGAGCCTACCTGCTGAGTGTCAACGAAACCTTTGTTGACTGAAGCAACTGAGATGAGGAGGTTGTTTCTGTAGTTAACTTGATAGGTCCTGATTGATACATCCCTGGGCTGGGTGCTGGCTCAACTGGGACATACAGGTGCAGCACACTGTTAGAATACTGAAACATTCCACATGCTTTGAGCCCACACGGAGCAGTACCCCTGCCTGGACCTAAGGGTCTGGCTTAGACGGCTCTCCCTTCATGGCTCATTAGGCCCCATGCCAAACACAGGCCTTCCCAGCATCCTCACAAAGCAGAAGCCAGGGTGTTCTGAGTACTCAGCTCCTCCCCGGGGCATCTGACCCTGTGGCAGCCCACGTGCCTCACAGAGATGGGCCCAGACTTAGGAGCTGTGCTTCTCAGGGTCAAATTCTTTCAGCTGTTTGAGTTAGCTGTCCAGAGTTGGACTTTGTGGGTCTTGGCGCCCTCTTCTGGGAGATAGGGGTATAATAGCAATCATAAAAGTCTGAGTGGGGGGGATTTGGTATGCAGTAGGTGCTCAATAGACAGATGTTGTTGTTTTACAATTACCTAAAAGCAATTCGGGTTCCACTAGCACTTGTGGTGCTTTTGCAGGTGCTGCTGGGCCCCTGTTCATACCCCCCATATTTTAACTGTGTACCTTCATTACTCTGCCCGAGGTCTTTCTCAGGCTGCATATTTGCTGGGGGAATTAACAGCTCCTCAGGGGGCAGCCCTTTATTTACTATGGCTGATGGGCACTGGAGGATAAATACCCCAGCTTCCTTCCTCCTCTGTGACTGGAATGAGGCTGATGTTCTCTTTGCTGCCTCCTCAAGGTTCCCAGCAAAACTGCACCCAGTTGCCCACTGGAAAATGGCTTCATTAAGACATCTAGTACTGGATACCTTCTGCCCCCGCCTCACACTCCATCTTCCCTACCATGTTTCCTGGGGGCATCTCTCAGGTGAATTCTTTCCAGTCAGTTCTCCTCCCAGGTTCTGCTTCTGGGGGAGCCCAAACGAAGACAACTTCCCAGGTGTATAGCCACAGGCCTCAAGCCCCTGGACTACAAGGCTTCCTCTTATGGCCTAAATTTCACATGGGGAACTTGGAGCTTCATCTAAAACTGAAGGGGGAGGTGCTGTGCAGGCCCCTGTGGGAACACCAGGGGTGGGGAAGATGGAGCCCCAGCACCTGGCTGAAGATCGATGAGGAACGGAAAGCCGCCTGCCACAGCTGCACTGGGCAGGGCTGCTGCTACTCTCGTTTTGTAGATGTGGACACAGGAGCAAAGAGGCCAAATGCCCTGCTTGTGGCCACACCGCAGAAAGGGGCTGAGGCAGGGTTCGCACCCAGGTATGGCTCCATCAGAACCCAAGCTCTTCCCCATCCACATTCTGTGACCTGACCTGGTGGCATTCCCAGGACGGAAGTGCTGAGTTGGTGCCTCTGACCCGTCTTCAGGGTGCTTCCCCTGCCTGGCTGGTGCTTGGTGCAGAGAGCCTGGGCTAGACCCTGCGCTCCCTGGAGGTATTCATTAGAAATATAGATTCAGGCCCCCCGCCCCCCAAATGGATCAGAATTTCTGTGGGTGGGTCAGGGCATGATTCAGTTAAAAAAAAATCTCCCCGAGTACTTGTGCGAGGCAGCGAAGCTGGCAGCCACGGTGCTGGGCCGGAAGGCGGGGTGATAGCGCTACTGCTGCCGGTCCTAGCACTCACTGTGTGATCACTGCACCCAGGCTGCAGTCCCAGTCCCCGGACACACAGTGTTTGTGTTCAGGGTTTGCAAGAGCTCTACTGAGGAGAAAGGCAGAGGTGGGCCCTTCTCATGATGGACAGGTGAGGTGACGGAGCCTGGATGTAACTTGAATCCATGTCTCTCTGGTGCCAAAGTCGATGCCCTTTACCACTTCGGGACACCAAGGTGAGAGCTGGCTTCACCCCCTGAGGCCCAGGCTGAGACCCCGAGCTGTGGGGTCTGCAGGGTCCTTCTCTTCAGAGAAAAGGCTAACGAGGTCAAGAGAGAAGACATCCTGTTTCAAGTCTCAGCTTGGTCACTCACTGGGGACCTTTCTGAGGTCACTCCAACTTACAATTCATTAAGCTCAGGACTTCTTCACCTTTTTCTTTTTTTGTGCTATGACCTTCCTTGCCCATCTGGGAAGACCTTCTGAGGGTAAGCTTTGTAAGTACAGAAAATAAAATACCCAGGATTGCAAGGATACCTGTTATAATGAAATACGATGATCAAGCCCTGGCTGGTGTGGCTCACTGGATTGAGTGCCAGCCTGTGAACCAAAGGGTCACTGGTTTGATTCCCAGTCAGGGCACATGCCTGGGTTGCAGGCCAGGTCCCCAGTAGGGGGCGTGCAAGAGGCAACCACACATTGATGTGTCTCTCCCTCTCTTCCCCTCTCTCTAAAAATAAATAAATACAATCTTTTAAAAAGTTAAAAAAAAGAAATGCAAGACCAAAATATTTTTAAATGGTGATCTAATGATGAATGCACTTCTTCATTAACACATTAAATGAGTTCTAGCTGTAGGCTTAATGACCACCAGCATTTTGAAGCAACAATGAGTGCAAACTGAATTTTGAGGTTCCTGCAACCTTTGTAATGCACTAGGAAAATATCTGATTTTTATCGGTGACACAGATTGTATTGTTAATACTGCAGGGGTTTGTTGTCTGCCTTCAAGGTGGAAGGGAATGCTAAAGTCCAGTCGGCAGCTGGCAAAATATAAAGATGTAATTTTTTTCACATGTAATTTCATAGACCTTCCTCCCCCAATCCACAGAGCCCCGTGGAGGACAGTGGCCTCAGGTCAAGACCACTGGCATTACTGGGAGATAAAATCAAGTGAGTATGTTCTAAGCTGCATTCAAAGAAAAGAAAAAGGGAATGGAATCTGGCAGAATAGACAACTTCAGAATTCAGGGCACCCAGTAAGAGTCAACACTGATTTTTGTGAAAATTTCATTTCAGTGTCTAGATGCGTGTCTGTGTGCTGGGCTCCGTTGTAGCAAGGATTTCTCTCTGTGGACTGCAGTTAGAACAGTTTGAATGCCATGGACTTGGCCTGTCTGGATCTCAGTTTCCTTATTTCTAAAACAGATGACTCACTAGGTCATTTCGGGAAATGGCTGAGTAAATATATGCCTTGCACACAGTAACAGTCAACACGTGTCAGGCATCATCGGTGTTACTTGGCAAGCACAAGAACGCTAGGTGGAGTCTGCGGGTGTTGGAGGGATGTTCAAGCCACCACTAGGGTTGGGGGGCTTGGGGCCAGGTGGGTAGACCACCACCCAGCACCCTGTGCCCCTCTGGGCTTCCTCCCTCCCCACAGCCCCAGCCCCAAGGCTGTGCTTACCAGAATCCCAAAAGCCATGACTTTCAGCACGCATTCCAGAGAGAAGAGGGAGGTGAAGACTATGTTGAACACCCTCAGTGCATTTTCATAAGCCAGGGAGGCTCCGTAGAACTAGAGTGGGAAGAGGAAAAGCGTTGAGCTCAGGGGGCGACAGGGTCTGCAGAACTGGCTGTGTGGCTGTCCTAGCCCAGGCGACAGGACTCACACTTGGAGTCCCTATTGATGCCCTGTGGGGCCAACTCCCCACATCAAAAGAAAACCAACAAAACAGAAACTCCTTTCTTGAATCCTGTCTTAGACCCTGGGACAGCCTGGCTGCACAAGGCTTGTGAGGACGTCTAAGGCAGGCGGCAGGCTCTCCGCAGTACTTTCTTTGTTTTCCCAGATCTCTCTTTCTTTCTTTAGAGATTTCATTTACTTATTTCTAGAGAGAGGGGAAGGGAGGGAGAAAGAGAGGCAGAGAAACATCGATAGGCTGCCTCTCACATGCACCCAACCAGGACCAGGTCCGCAATCCAGACATGCGCCCCCACCTGGAATCGAACTGGTGGCCCTTTGCTCCACGGGACAATGTCCAACCAGCTGAGCATGCTGGCCAGGGCCCAGGTATGCTTTTAATTCCTACCTGCACTCTCCCCAAACCAGCATTTACAACACTTCCAAAGAGTTTCCCTGGCTCCCCTCCCAGGTGATTATCTGCCCCAGAAACAACCACACTTCTGACTCCGTATGAAATATTTTTGACCAAACTACTTAATCAGACTTGCATCTCTGTTAGACCTAACTACCAGGTTACAGGAAGCATGGCAGACGGAGGGAGAAGCCACAGTAACCACTGAGGGAACCAAGGCACCCAGGGCTGGAACCGTTTTCATTTGGCTCGTCTGGTTTCCTCCAAAAGTCGAGTGTGAAAAAAAAAAGGTATGGATGGGGAGGGCAGAGATTGAAAAGACAAAAACTGGAGGCCATGTGTAGCCTTTCAGATCTTGGCTCAGAAAACAACTTGCTGTAAAAGACATTTTGGGGACAGTTCAATATGGATCTTAGAGAATTATCACTCATCTTGTCAAGCTTAAGATCTGTAGGAAAATGTTCTTATTTTTAAGAAATGCATACTGAAGAAGTTAATGGTGAAATAGTGTGGTGTCTGTAATTTAAAATGCTTAAAACATAGACGAAGTGTCCACAACAGGTGCAGCAGACTGGTGGTGGCCAGGGCAGGGGCGGGGGAGTGGGGAGTGAGCTCGCGTGGGGCGGGGTGTTTGGGTGGTGAGCATGTCTTGGAACTAGGTAGAGGTGCTGGCCGCACAGCATGGGGGAGGTACCAGATGTCACTGAACTGTACTCTTAGAAATGGTACATTTTATGTTATATGTGTTTCTCCTCAATTTAAGAAAATGAGAAGAGAGAGACGAAGGTAACAAAGTGTTTCAGATGGGTGACCACGGGCGTCCACGGGGGCCTGGACTGCAGGGCGCAGTCCAGGGACGTGGGTTGGAAAGGCAGAGTTCCAGGCCCACCCAGACCTGCCCAGCAGGCACCTGCCTTTAACAAGGTCTTCAGATGATCCAGCTCTCTTCTGCTTGTGTGAAACTGTTCACCATCATAACAATAAAAAAAAAAAAAAAAAGAACTTGCTTATGGAGAAGGGTTTTCAAGGGAAAACAGGCTCTGCTTTTTCACCAAATATGTGCAGCTCAGCTTATTGAGTGTTTCTGAACTGTGGAGAAATGTGCTAACGTCTTTGCTGGAACTTTCTCCTCCAATCCTCCTCTCCCCCTGGGGGAGGAAGGCGCTGTTACCAACATCACCATTTTGTCCACAGGGAAACTGAGCAGGAGGTTCAACGGTGAGACGGTGCTGGACTCAAACCCAGGCCTGTGGTCTCTGCAGCACGAGTTGAGAGGTTCTGCCTTTTCACCCTGAGGAGGCTCCGTGGCCCCGAGGGTGCCTGTCCCTCTTCCCTCACTTCATTCATCAAACACTGACCAAGGGCCCTTGCTACTCTGAGCCAGACCCTCAGCAAACCTTAGGGATTCAGGGGCGACCAGGACGTGTCCAGCCCCTTGGAGGTCGAAGGCTGTTGCGGGACACTGTCGGGCAGCCCACACTGATAGGAGGGCTGTGACATGACTGCAGGGTACTGGCAAAGATGGCTGCCTGGTGCCATCTTGGGAGATCAGGGAAGGCTTCCTGTAGGAAGGGCTGTGCAAGCAACGCTGGAAGGAGCTAGCCAGAGTGGTAGGAACTGTGTGTCAGGCAGCAGGAACAGCTGGAGCAAAGGCTGGGTGGTAACAGTGTGGTCTGTCTGGAAGACTCACAGCAGATGGTTCCATTTTGCTGGAGGAGGGCAGGTATGAGGGACAGGGATGGGGGGGTAGGTAACAGGGCCAGGGGGCTCACCTTCATCATGAGCACGATGGTGTTGAGGGCAATCATGGCCATGATGGTGTACTCGAAGGGCGGAGACACCACGAACTGCCACATGCGGTACTGGAAGCTCTGCTTGTTCTGGGGCATGTGTCGGGTCAGAGGTTTGGCACTGATGGCGAAGTCGATGCAGGCCCTCTGTGCAGGAGAGGCCAGTGGCGTGAGTGCCAGAGGAAAAGAGGCCAGACACTGAGCATCCTTCACCCAACTCAGCCAGGCTGTCCGGCACATCCTGCCTCCAGCCAGGACCCCTGGGCCCCCACATGCTCACTGCGATGGCTCTCTTCTCCCAACTACTGTGGCTACTTGAGAAGTTACTGTCTGCCAGAATTGGTGCCGACATGTCCCCCATTATCTTATGGAAACCCCTTAGCAAACTCGGGAAGTGGGCACTATTAATAGCCCCACTTTGCAGATGAGAAAAATGGAGGCTCAGAGAGGTTAAGCCACTTGCCTGAGGTGGTGCAACTGTCAAGTGGGCTGAACGCAAATTTAAACTAAAGTTTCACTTTGAAGCCTAACCACTCTTTCCTACGGAGCACTTTGCCTCTTCTCCTCTTGGAGGGAGGGAGAGAGAGGTGTCTTAGGGGTCAACAGAGTAGAGGAAGGATACATTCTAGGTCCTCCACCTAGCCTGGATGAGGCTAGAAGGACAAAGGACCGAGTCTATACACCCTGGTGTATTGGATTTTCATTCATAAACAAACATGCTCCCTGGGGCGCATTATACTTCCCTGCTTCACTGACGTCACATGTGGATATGTGTCTCATTCAGGCTAAAGAAATGTGAGCAGAGGTGACTTGTGTCACTTCTGGGCACAAGCCTCAAGAGATGGATGATGGTTTGCCATATATACTTTCTTTTTAATCTGAAGTGTCTCAGAGAGAACCAGGGTAATGATGACATAGAGCAAAACAACTTGGACATGCAAAGTAAGCAAGAAATCACTCCCTTTATGGCTATCTGGCACCGAGATCCTGGGGATGCTTGTTAATGCAGCATAACCTAGTCTAAATGGACTGATACATACACCTGTCTGACGTTATTTTCCTCTGGAAACCACAGGAAGGGCTGCCCTGCAGACTGGGTTCTGCCTGGAGAATGCTGGTGTTCCCTCCCCACAGGCCCCCAGACGCTGGTTTCTCTGTGTGCATGATGTGAGGAGGTGGGGTGGGGCATGCCCATTTTTAGATGGGGGATGCAACCGCAAAGTGGCACCTCATTTTTCTCCAGGCTGTATTCCTCCATCATCTTGTCCCCTTGCTCCTGGAAGGTGATGATGATCAAGGCCACAAAGATATTGACGAAGAAGAAGGGGAACACGACAAAGTAGACAACGTAAAAGATGGACATCTCCATGCGGTACCCGGGGCTGGGACCCTGGTTTTCGAAGGTGGCGTCCACGGAGTGCTTGAGAACCCTTTGAGGACCAGGGTGGGGAGAGGAAGCAGGTGGAACAAGGGAACAGGAATAGAGAGCAACATTAAGAGAAAAGGGACAAGAAATAAAAGTAATCCCTGTTTTCTGACTTCAGTTACTATGGTTACTTTTCCCACCTCCTTGGTCTGCGAGGAGTGTTAACATCAGTTACTTTTACCACCATGTACTGCAAGCCTGTTACATGCCAGAAAAGATGTTCCACGGTTTATTTATTTTCCCAGCATCCCTCTTAGGGAGATTCTTACTGGCTCCATTTTGCACAGCAGGAAACTAAGGTTCAGCAGTTTAAAGTGACTTGCTGAAGAGATCACCCACTCAGATGTGGCTGGGCTGAGATCTGAAAGCAGGTTTGTGCTGGTTTCAAAGGGGAGTGAGTAGAGGTCCTGGAGCAGGTGTGTGTGTACTTAAGTGCGGGGGTGCTCGCCGCTCAGCAGGGACACGGGGCGCGCCTGAGCGCCATGTGAACAGCTGCTCCGTCCGGGTGCAAAGGTGGCGCGCGGCTCCAGGGCGCCGTTCACGCTGTAGACAGGGGAGATCTGTGCGTTCGTGATGACAACTTTCTGGCAGGTGGCCATAAACTGTCTTATTTGAGCAAAATCATTAAGAATATTGCAAACGATTTTCTGACAGATGGAAGTGAAGTCTGTTGAGGAAGGGGTATCTTTAAAATTTTCACCCAAAGGTGCCTTCTGGCCTAGTACTGGCCCCGTGTGTGTGGGTACTGCGTGTGGGTGGGAGGGGAGAGACGTGCAGCCAGGCAAGTTCGCCGACAGGAGGAGGTAGGAGAGGTTGTTGGGGAATCTACCCAGCCTTCAACCTGGCATTTCTGAGATCTCCAGGGCAAGAACCTGGAGTAGGGCAAGGGCAGTGAGGCCAACATCTTCAATAATCAAGGTAAGTAGTATTTTACTGTGATATTTTAATAAATCAAAATGAACGCCCCAAAGACCATGATGAACAACCTATCAAACTTTTAAATAAAGACAGGGTCCGACCCCACACTCACATGGTTCAGCCTCACCTGCCTCGCCCCGGGCCTGGCCCTCTCTCTGGGAGACAGTGTGGACCCACAGCCAGCCTTGGACAGTGCATGCCCACAGCCCCTCTGGGAGGTCTGTGTTCTCCAGCAGAGAAAGGGTTAAGGGGACGTGCTTGCCTGTATACAGGGAGCACTTCAGTAAATTAGAAACAGTGCCCCTACTGGGAGGTTCTGGGCCATGCAGCCCCACCCACTCCGGGCCTGGTGAGCTAAGTGAGGGCTGGATGTCTGCCCCTACAAGCCCAACAGCAGCTGGAAGTGATGGCCTGGTGGCAGCCCCTCAGGCCTCTAGCAGGGACCCCATCTTGGGAAGTCAGGAGCAAGCCCCCCTTCTAGGGCTTTCTCAGCACTGGGCTCTCAGACCCTTTGCTCCCTGGGGGCCCGAGCCCCTCCTGTGGGGCTCCCTGGCCAGGCCACTTACTGTGGCCAGCCTTCTCCTGTGGACACGGTGAAGAGGGTCAGCAGGGCCCACAGCACGTTGTCGTAATGGAACTCATACTTCTTCCACTCTCGGTCCCGGGCCTTCACCTCATTCTTCTCATAGAGCAGGTACTTGCCTCTGTCACGGAAAGCAGGGCATTAGTGGGAGGAGGAAGGGGCTCTGGACTCTTGTCTGGCTCCTGCAGATGGGAGGAGGGGAAGACGGGCCCACACTGCCACTCCTTAGCTGGGGAAGCAGCAACACCCCCCCATTTTTCCCCAGAGGGTGTGTATCCACATGGAGACAAATCCACGGATGATGCCTGAGACCTGTGGGAGAGCGACTCAGAGTCCCGTACTCTCTTCCCACTGGAAAACTTCTAGGCTTGAGGGGGGAGTCTCAGATTTGGGGAGGGGTAAGAGCAGGGAGAGAGACAGGCACATTTCTGGGTTCACCAGGCCAAAGGGGGTGGTGGCTGGTGCTCTTCAGGGCAGGAATCAAGCTGAGCTCCAGGCTCCCACCAATGCCGAGGAGCTTCCCAGTTCTGGTAACTGGCCACCAAAATAACCACAGGCTGCAAGTTGCCCGTGTGGGCAACAATGGCAGCACTTACAAGCACTGGGTTCCGTGAAAGGCTCAGTGACTTCCCGAGCCAAGTTCAGAGCTTCCCATTGGGAGGGTGACCCCAAAGGGAGGGACTTCAGGTCCACAGCCCCTTATCCAAAATTCCAAAGTCCAGAAAGTTCTGAAAACCAAACACTTGTCTCTTAACTCAGAGGTGGGCAAGTTAAAGCACACAGACCAAATATGGACCAGTTTCTGTACTGCCCACAAACTAAGAATAGTTTTTTTTTTTTAATCTTCACTGGTAGACATTTTTTCATTGCATTTATAGAGACAGGAAGAGGGGGAGAAAGAGAACCATCACGTGGGAGAGACATTGATTGGATGCCTTCCGTACACGCCCACACCAGGGATCAAATCTGCAGCCCAGATGTGCGCCCCGACTGGGAATGGAAGCCGCCACCTTTCAATGATGCTCCAACCAACCGAACCCCACTAGCCAGGGCTTGCTTTATATTTTTAAGTGGTTGAAAACAAATCATTCATGACAAGTAACAAGTATATGAAATTCACATTTTAGTTTCCAGAATTAAGAGTTTTATCAGAACACAGTCATGCCCATTCGATCACCTATTGTCTCTGGCTGCGTTTGAACTGCATGGCGGCACCGGGTAGTCAAAACAGAGACTGTGTGACCCATACAGCCAAAACATGTACTCTCTGGCTCTCGACAAAGTTTGCCCACCTCGATCTCATTTGTTTGGCAACAAAACTTCACCCAACTGGACGCGAGGCTCTTGATACTTGTTATTTATCCCATTTGGTGCAAACAGATACACATGTCCTGGCAGAAATACCGTGTTTGAGTGTAGGGCTGCTCTGGACACAGCTGAGGGTGTCATGTCCCATGTGGGGCAGGCATTCTATAACCTTCCTACAATTTAAAATATTCTGATTTTGAAACACATCTGCCTGTAAAGGCTTCAAATAAGGGAACGTGGATGTGTATTCACATCCCCCATTCGACAAAGCTGGCGACGCAAAGGTGAAGCAACTAGTTTATGGCTCATGCCAAACTGGTGGACAGAGACTCAAACTCCCAAATGGTTTTCCCTTCTATTCCAGATTCAAGCTGGAAGCAGTCGGGTCACTCCCCACGCCCACTGCAGCAGCTTCCTGGCACGAGACTGGGGCCTCTGTTCCCCCGCGCCCGCCCCAGTGGGGGCCCCTGGGAGAGGGGAGACCCACCGACAGTCTTTCTCAAACTCCTTGGACTCGTCGGTGCAGTGGAAGAACTTCCCCTTGAACAGCTGCACGGCCACCACAGCAAAGATGAACATGAACAGCATGTAGACAATGAGGATGTTGAAGACGTTCTTGAGAGAATTCACCACACAGTCAAACACAGCCTGATGGGTGGGGTTGAGAGAGGGTGTGAGGGGCTGGGGCCTGCCCGGCCTCTGCCTCCAGCAGCCCACCATACCAGAGCATTGTCATTATGCCCGTTTTACAGACCAGGACGTGAGCAGTTAAGGCCACGCAGTTCTGAGAAGTGCATGCTGGGCCGGACCCAATCCTGAGAGTCTATGCACCTAAAATGCCTGGTCTCAACCCCTGGGAAGTGCAGACACGGCTCCGAGCCTCTCCAAGGCAAGTGCATGGCTCTTAGGGACAAGAGGGAAGGCCCTCAATGGAGGGGACTCCCTGTCCCCCATCACCTGGAGTTCTGCTCTCCTCCCTTTTGTCCACTGAGCAGCTGGGGGCACTCTGGACTTGAGAGATGACTTCCTATGCCCAGGAGATTCTGCCCTGGGCAAGACGGAACCCTCCATTGACCACCAGAGAAGGTGGGGATCCTGGCCTGGAATGTATCCCACCCTGTTCTGCTTCTTATTGCATTGGGTGCTAACCATGAGTGGGCATCCAGGACCCCCGAACCTGCTGGAATTAAAGGCTAACTTTGCCAACTTTCCCCAGGGGGAGAGCGTGCATAGCTCTCATGGGGCTTTAAAGAGGGCTGTGACCCAGGAAATGGCAAAGAACCATTGACCTGGATACTGCTGGAATTCCACTTTGACATCCAAAAGGCAGCCACATTTCATCTCTTTCACATTCCTCAGCACATTAGCGTTCATATCAATACTTCCAAAATCACGGGGCGGGGGGTACACCCCTGGTGAGAGCAGATGGATTCTCAGGTCTCGTAGCAGCCCAGCGCTAAGGACCACGGGTCACGTGGTAACAAAGTTATCCCCAGTCCAATTCTATTTCAGTGCTTTTCAGTGAAGGGGAAAGTCTTTGTTAGCTGCTTCTATGTTAACGCCAACATTGATACTTCTCCTTTTAACCAAGGAAGAGCAGCATCCATGCTGCATGCCTTTGTCAGGCTGTATTTGGGTAGGTTTTGATAGCATTTTCTTACTTTAAAAAAGTGCATACTTAATTTTAATTTCTGTTAACAGTGGGTTCTGGTTTTCCAATTTGAGAAACTGGAGATAGCATTTTCTTTTAAAATAAATTCACTTAAGTAAAAAACAATGATTTAAAGAAACATTAAGTAAGAGATAAAGCCCTGAAGTGGAGCAGAAATTGAAAAGATGTGCTTAAATGACTACATTTCATTCCTTCTTTTTTGGAATAAACTTTTGGGCAATGCTGTTTCATGATATTTTGGAACAGGAGATTGGAGCCTAGAACAGGTAGATGAAAAGTCAAAGGTTACGTAGTACCAGAAACCTAGTGTACTGCTTCCCAGATTAGGGTTGTACCCTGTTTTATTCACACGATGCCTCCACGTGAATTAGGAAAAGGGATTCCGACCTTGCAGGAGACATTAATGGAAAATTGTCACAGTATGTAGATTTTGTTAGGTGCACTTTACTGCCATCTGCTGGAAATTTATGGTAATACATATATCCAAATATTCGCACGATGGCTGTGATGTTATCTATCGGCCTCTCTCTCAATGCAGTATTCTTCAGCAGCCGGCAACCTGCTCAACTGTACATAGCAACCCGGCCGGGCCTCCCATGTGCCCCAATCTCACCTTGAGCTTTGGCAACCGCTTGATAGTTTTAAGAGGTCGTAGCACCCGGAGGACACGGAGAGATTTGATTGTGTTGATGTCCTTTCCTTTGCTATTGCCACTGTGGAAGGATGTTAGGGTGGGGAGGAGGGAAGAGAGGGAGTGGAGGTCAGGCTGGGTGGTGGGTGGCCCACAGGTCCACAGGACCCCACCCTTGGAGTCTGGGGTGAGCCTGGCACAGCCCTGTCCTTTCTGGGGAAGAGGGCCCAGCTCCTTGTTTGGACTCGGGACCAGCACACAGATGGCCTTTTGTGGTTCTGGGGTCAGGGCTTGTTGAAGTCCCTCCACCATCCCTCTGGGCCTGAGCAGCTGGCTGCCCCCTGTGTTCTGTCTTTGGAGGGAGCCTTGCCAAAGCTCTCAGAAAATAATTTTTTTTTTCACCCTTCCAACAGGATTCAGGAAATGCTTCGGGTGGCCCTTGAATCAACATATCCCTGCACCCACCCACCACTATTTCCTGAGTCCACAGGAGTGGAAAGAACCAGAACATCAGGTGCCTCATTCTTCCAAGGGCTCTTTGCCCACCTTCGTCAGACAGCTGCATGCAGATTCGGTGCACGGGGTGTGAATTTTACCCTGGGGCGCCGTGGCACCCTTAGCCAGCCAGGGCTCAGGCCCCCCAAGAGGAGGGCATTGGGTGTGGCCACTGAGGCTTGTGGTGAATGGTACACACCACCCACCCAATCGCCCTAGCCAGAAACCCAAGATCACGTTCCACTTCCTGTCCTCCACCCCCAGAGGGTCGCCCTCCAAAACCTCTCCATCATCCATCCTTGGCCTCCAGCTTATGTTGGACCCCCAATACCCATCTCCCAACTTCCCCCTCCACTCCCTGACTCTCTTCCTGCATCTTTCCTGCACTCAGCGGTCAAAGCCAATGACTACGTCTGTCTCCCACTCAGAATCCTGGAGAAATCTGATTTCTAGAAGTGTGGCATTCTAGGCTCTTTGAAACCTAACCCAACTTACCTTGACCTTTGCATTCCCATCAACTGCTGCACACCCCAAACCCCAGCCACTCTTTTGCCGCTGTTTGCTTTTGCACAGACTGTCCCCACTGCTGGAGTGGCCCTCCCTGCACTTCTCCACCACAGGAGTACACGGCCTGAAGGTCAGGGTACACATCCCTTCATCCGACAGCCTCCCTGACTGCCTCTGGCTTCTGCCAGACCCGAATGCTGTTTCAGATTCATATTTCTGTTTTTGCTTTTGGCTTTAGACAGAAAACCTCTCAAAGGCTTAAACTGTGATTTATTCTTCTATGTGTTCATTTCCCCTTTAATCTTGGTTTTTGTCCCGGCGCCCAGCAAACACCTGGTCTGCGGTCTCAGGACACATGTGAGTGGATTCAGATCAGAGGTCTTTGGCGGGGGTGTCGGTCTCCTAGCAATCATTGTCCTATAGTTACCTCCCGGATCATGGACAGAGCTCTTCCAGAGACCCCCACCACGGCATGTCTGGGTATCCAGGTGCAGAGACATAATTCTCCACACCATTTGCTTTTTTAGAGCTCCCTCTCTCATCTTTTTTTACAGGGAATAAAGAGGAGAACTGGACATTAGCTATGCTCCAGGATTCAGCAGCCTGAACATATGTTTCCTCTTTTAAACTGAAGTCATTATCTCAAGGCTCTGGCCCCACAGTCTGAGACACAGTTTAGGAGAGTCACTGAGATCATTTTAGGCAGAACAGGGACACAGTTAAATAATCGGATCATGAAGAAAAATAGTTATTTCTTTTTCAAGTATCTTTCAGGTCTCCTGCTTTGGTCAGAGAGAAAGCCTCCGGTTTGTGCTCTAGGTTCGTGAATGCCTTCCTGTCGCTCACAGACGGCTTTTCGAACAAAGAGCCCAGCCTGAATGCAACAACATGCAATGCAACTGTTTCAGTCCAGCTGGATTCGTGTTTGCAGTTGTTCTGTCTGAGGTTAATAATGCTTGTTGTGCCCTGGCTGGTGTAGCTCAGCGGATTGAGCGCTGGCCAGCAATCCAAAGGTCACCGGTTCAATTTCCAGTCTGGGCACAGGCCTGGGTTGCAGGCCAGGTCCCCAGTAGGGGGCATGCAAGAGGCAACCATACATTGATGTTTCTCTCCCTCTCTCTCCCCCTTACCCTCTCTAAAAATAAATAAATAAATCTTAAAAAAATAACCCTAATTGTAAGGGGATGATATAAAGTTTCTTAACAAGAAGTTTAGACTGTTTTGGAGGAAAAAATGTCAAGCAACTGGATATCTAAGTGCATGTGGAACTGGCTAAAATCTCAATGTGCTGAATGCCTGACATTTGGGAACACGCTTCCTGGGGTACATCCACCCATCTGAAAATGACTCCACAGCCAACGCGGGGGTCTCTCTCCCAGGAGACATTATGCCCCCTAGAAAGGCTAAGAAACAATCCTCTTACTGAGGCACTGAGGGGAGTGTTTCTGGCTGTTTGGCACCTGAGCATGAACGAGTAGCTTGATTAAGATGGCCTGACAGAAAACAACCAGATTTTGGAACCACTTTGCACAGAGTGTAGACACTCCTGGGGGAGGGGTCCTGTGTCCTCTCAGATCCCAAGTCCAGTTGTTTGGACTGTCCACCCTTCTCCCGTTAGGGACGGGGCACTGTCATTCCTTCTGGTAACTATTACCCAGGTCCTTATTGAAATCAGACCCCAGGGAGGTCCCCCCACCCCCTCTGTTCTCCACCAAGAACTGGGCTAATGGTGGTCACGTGGGAGGCAGTGGCCAAGACCCCTCAGGGTGCCTCCTCCTTGGGAAGCAGGCTGAGGGGGGCTCTGGTCACTGCAAGCGACAGGACAGCAAGGACGCAGGGCCATGGAAACAGGCCCAGAACCAACGCGGCTGCACCAGGGCATGGAGAACGAGACAGATGAGAGAGAGAGAGAGAGAGAGAGAGAGAGAGAGAGAGAGAGAGAGACGGAGACTTTACCGTGTACTGCTCCTGGTGAGGTGGCGTCGGAAGGAGAGACAGATCGTAAGCGGCCTCAGAAGAAAGAACACAGAACACGCACATACACACACACACACCTGAGCACCCCTGCCCCGCCTGCGCACCAGGAGGGGCCGCCTCGGGCTCACAGCTCCGGCTGATGTCCATCCTTCCATCTGGAAGCCCCATGTTTAGTCCCCTGCCCTTGGCGGTCCCTGGCATTGCCCAAGAACACCAAGAAAGCCAAATCTCCAAGTAGCAGGACAGCCGGAAGGTCATCAGTTACCACTGAAGGTCAATGCCAAGAGCTGGAGAAACAGCTTTTCTCCAGAGGTTCTGGTGCTGGAGGGTTTCAGAGAGCCTTGAAGGCTACAAGCTTTGGGGCTGGGAGTCCTGGGTTTAAATCCCAGCTCTGCTCCTAATTATCATCCTCGCTGGTAAAACAGGCCTTTGGGACTCTGATGGTCAGTGATCAGTAGCTGTGGTCCTGGCTTCATCGCCCAAGTTATGAAGAAAGGGTCAGTGGAGGGTTCCAACCCAAGATAACATTCAGGGCTACTCTCAAGAGCCCTCTGAGAAGATGTGGGCCCGGGAAAGCTCTGGGGCTCAGGGCAAGTGGACTTGGCCACCAGCCAAATGCAAAAGCCCCACTGCCAGCAGGTCCTCTACGGAACTTCCCACCCAGCACCCCTTTTGAAGTAGGTGTTATTTTCAAAAACAGACAATGGCGTAAATGCCTACACGAGCTCCCATGGGGTCTTCCGTCCCCCTGCCCTTTCCCATGAGCTCGGTGGTTCTCAAAGCATCTAGGAATTATTGCCTACGCAGAATTGTGTGGATTCTCCTTGACAGATTATTAAGGGAATCATTCAATGACAGTGATTTTTACTTAACAAGCTGACTTTGAGAGTAATATGTGACTTCTAAATGTCTCTGCATCTCCCTGAGGGAAGATGATGCCATTATGCCCATTTTCCTGAGGAGGACGCTGAGGCCCAGGAGGGAGATGACCTGCTCCAGGCCACGTGGGCGGGAAGCAGCAGACTGAGATTTAAACCCAGGTGTGTATGGCTTGCACTCCAGTCTTCTCTCCATTTCATCGCACACAAGGAAAACAATGCCTTCAAGGGGCGGGGGCTGGTTTTAAGAATGGGGATAAAAAATGGGGCAGTCTGAGGGCTCCTTCCTTGGCTTCCTGGCAGTTCAGCTCCTGAGCATGCAGGAGTGGCTTGATCAAGGTGCTTCACCAGCTATGCCAGGCGGCCTTGAGGGAGGAGTGGCAGCACCAGATGGACTCTTGGCAGTGAGGGCAGGACTATGGTCTGCCAGCTGCTGAGAGATGTCAGTTGGCCGCCCTGATGCATGGGCACACAGCGTGATGTTAAGTGTGATGGCTTGTGAGATGGGGCATTAACGGTGGTCACATGGACATGGACATGGCACTTGGTCAGTGTGAGCAGGACACACACACACAGAGACTTGGGCGAGGTGCAGGAGGGGTGGAAACTGTCAGGAGAGCATCGGCACATCCCTTGGAGGACCACAGGGATTATCTCTCGTGTCCGAGACGGGGCCACAATCACAGCACTGGAGCAGGATCTCTGCCTCCACCTCAAAGGCCAGAACAGCAAGATTCCTTTCAACAAGGAAGGGAATAGCCTCATTCCCTCTTCCCCTAGATTTCCAGGGCCTGTCAGGCCCTCCAGGAACCCAGGCTGGCTGGGCCACCAAGTCTGATTGTGCCAACTTCTGAAAGCCTTAGTGATTGGGGCTGGGAGACAGGCAGCAGCCCTGACCCTGCCGGTGGAACTCGACTTCGTGATCTCGCTGGACTCATTCTCCCTTGGCCTCAGTTCCCTCATCTACAAAATGGGAACACAAAGAGTTTCCCATGTGGGGCTGTTGTGAAGACTACATAAATGGAGCCTGTATCATTATCACCAAGTCGAGTTTCTCGATTTCATGGGGGAAACTGAGGCACAGAGGGGCTAGTGGACTTGCACATCTAGAGAGAAACTGGACAGATTTGCAGGAACCTTTTTCTAAAACAATGAGGGTAACCTAGCACCTGCCGGGGTCCTCAGCCTTGTGTGTGATGGGATGGGCACCCGGGACAGAGAAGCAAGTTAAACGACCAGACAGAAAAGAAGCAAAGGGCTCTGGGGCTGGGTGCTCAGGCTGAAACCCTCTGAGTGTACTCTACTCCTGTCTTAATGACAGCTGTCTGGTAACAAGAAAGACAGTAAGCAAGCCCTCGTTGGGCAAGAGACCTTCTCGGGCAAAAAAGGTCAGAAACCTGCAAGCAGGGGAGGATTCTAAAGCTTTTCTGGGGTAAAAAGTGGTAGCCCGAGAGCTCCTTCTCTAGCTGCCTGGCAGTTTGCCACTCTGGGCATGCAGGAATGGCTTGATCAAGGTGCTCAGCCAGTTGTGCCGGTCCTGCAGCCCTGACCTGGAGGAGGAGTGGCAGCACCAGATGGGTCCTTGGCAGTGGGGTAGGGAGCACATGTCTGGGTTGGGGCCTCCAGGTCTATCTCTCCCATCCCTATGCCCATCGTAAAAGGTACTTCTGTTATTGTCAGCTCTTCCAAAGTCCCAGGAGAGTCCCTGGCACTTTTTGAGATTCCACTAGCAACATCTCGCTCTCCCCAGTTCCTGTGATATCTCCAAGCCCACTGAGGCTCACAGGATGGCGTTACATCTCTGTCTAGACCCTTTCCTTGCATAGGATTAAAAAATAATCTAGCCCTGGCTGGTGTGGCTCAGTGGATTGAGTGCTGGCCTGCAAACCAAAAGGCCACCAGTTCGATTCCCCTTAGGGCACATGCCTGGGTTGTAGGCCAGGTTCCCACTTGTGGGTGCATGAGAGGCAGCCTATCGCTGTATCTCTTGCACATCAGTGTTTCTCTCCCTCGCTTTCTCCCTCCCTTCCCCTCTCTCTAAAAATAAATTTTAAAAATCTTTAAAGTTAAAAAAAATCTAAATAGGGATTTTCAAGGTCATAAACTGGCTGGCTTTATGCCTGGAGTGACTTCATGAAGCCAGTTTAAAAGGTTGATTCTACAATGTTGCCAAATTTCTGCAGGCTGATTTAGAATGCCTTTCTATAACTTTATACAGAAAAAGAAAACTCAAAAATTAAAAAAAAATATCTGCTCCCTGTGGCAGATTCTTTTGCAGCACAGAGTCATTCTGCTGATTGGTTGTCGATGGAAAAATAACTTTGTTTTTGCAGATTAGGTGTGCTTAAAGTGGACCCTAATTATGGGTCCAGGGAGCCCACAAAGAGCTTATTGCAAACTACAGTCAGTCTGGCAAAAGCTCTGCGGTTGAAAGGCTTGTTTCTGGGTCTTTGAGGGTCCCCTTCCCCAAGTTGTGAGGGTCACACCGAGGGACAGAGGTGGGACAGGGCAGCAGGGGGTGCTTCCTCAGAGCTGAAGCACATCAGCTTCGACAGAGATCCAGGAGGAAGTACCAAGGGTGAGCTGATCAGACATCACATCGACTCCACCGCACCCACTGGTGGCCACGGAGGGCAAACCCACCACCCAGGGCACAGCTGGCAACACTGGGGTTGTGCATGAACTGATGGATGTGACTGACAGGGTCCCCTCCAAGTACCCCTCCCCCCATCATATGAACCCCAGAGCTACTGGGCAGAGGTCATTCTGAAGGGCGTGAGGGAGTATGGGGGGTGCCTGCCTGAGCTGCCCGCAACTGGTCATGAAGACCACGCCCTACTCACAAGAAGGAGAGGTCTGGGTCTCCTGATGCTGGAGCTCTTGGTGGGGTGTCTGCCTTCTCCAGGCCACACTCAGGTAGGCAGAGGGTGAGGCTCCCGTCACCAAAAGATATGGGCCAGAGTTGGGGGAGAGAGAGAGAAAGAGAGGTGGCAGCGGGGGGGGGGGGGGGGGGGGGAGAAGAAGAGGGAGGCAGAAGGGACCGATACACACACACCAGGTGGGTGGAATGGACAAAGAGAAACAGACAGAAAGTGAAAACAGAGAGGAAGGAATAGAGAGTAAGGAGAAGGAGAAAGAAAAAGAGGACAAGGGAGGGAGGGAGGGAGAGAGAGAAGGGGGGAGAGAAAAAAAGAGAGAAAGAGAAAGCCGTAAACATAGAGAAAAGATAGAAAATGGGAGGAATGGAGAAAAAGCAGAGAGAGGAGAGACACAAAAAGAGAGAGGGGGAGGGAAACAGAGAGAAGGAGAGAGAGAGAGAGAGAGAACGAGAGACAAAAGGGGAAGGGAAAGAAGGAGAAAGAGAGAAGCAGGAGCAGGGGAGGCAAGGGGATTTGAGGATTCACTCCAGGCTGAGGGCAATGAAATGTCTGGCTCTTCCAAACTTAGACGTTCTCCGGGCCTAGCAAGGGGCCCAGAGGGCGCCCTGTAGGAGTCGCTCCAATAGCTGATGGAGGGAGGGAGGGAGGGAGGAGTGTATTTCATTGCACTCTCACACACCCTGCATATTATCTTTAAAAATCTTCCTTTTTTTCCTGAAGAAACTGGTGCTAAATTGATGGGAAAGAAGTTGTATCTGGTTTGTATTTTTCATTTCTCCAGTGAGGTTGGATGTCTTCTCATTTTTATTACTTGTCAGCATTCTGTGAAATTTGTTTGAATCTTTGCTCATTTTTATCGAGCAAGGGTCAATGTTTCTTATTCATTTGTAATGGCTTTTTCTATATTAAGGCCACTGAATTCTTGTCTTATTTGTGCTAATTCCCCTAAGTGCTGTGCATTTTACTTTAATTTTATTATTATTATTTTCACCTACAGAACATCTTAGCAATGGTGTAGCCAAACCTTGATTTTTAAAACAATCTCTTCCATTGCTTTAATACTCAAATAAATAATTACTTAGAAAAGAGGAAGGGCCCTGACTGCCGTGGCTCAGTTTGGCTGGGCATTGTCCCGCAAAGCAAAAGGTTGCTGCTTCGATTCCAGGTCAGGGCACATGCCTGGGTTGTGGGTTCGATCCTCAGTTGGGGGTGTGTGAGAGGCAACCAATCAATGTTTCTCTCCCTCTCCTGCTCCCTCCCTTCCCCTCTCTACAAGTAAAGAAATAAAATCTTTGAAAAAGAGGAAGGGAGAGAAGCAGGGAGAAAGGAAGAAAGAGAAAGGAAAGGAGTGAGTGTAGAAAGAAAGAGAGCAGAGAGAGAATGACGGGGAGAAAGTAGAGATAAAGAAAAAGGGACGGGGAGGTGTGGCCAGAGTCAGGGTACAATCGCGCTCCGGACCCTCACGGCACCTCTGCACCAGCTCAGAGACTCCCACAACTCTGCGGATTTCTTGCTCTGCAAACACAACTTGACCTCATTGCATTCCCAGGGAAGAATCTGAGAGTGGCCCACTTCAGTCCTCCAACTGGAAATGGGCCATCACTTTGGCCCTTGTGACAAACCAAGCCCTCATTTTTGGCCAGGGGGCCATTCAAGATCCCCCTGCAGACCTGCTGAGAAGGGAGCCAGGAGCTGGGCACAGTGGGAGCCCCCAACTTGTCGCTGTAGAGGTGACAGAGGTCACAGGGCCTCTGAGACTCTCTGGGAATGAGCCACTAGTATGGCACAGACGGGACCCCAAGATTTGTTTCTGGATTAGGGGCTGGTTAGGTCTTTTCATCCTGACCCAAACACCTAAAACTTGAGGAATATACGCTAAGTTTGTTACCAGGGCCTTAAGAGCTAATGGCTGCTCAGCCCTTGGGCGCCACCCTGGAGTTGCCTGAAGATGCAAGGCCTTTATCTAGGCCCTGTGTCCGAGGATGACCCAGAGAAGCAAAAGACACACAAGGGGAGTCACCAAGTCTACAACTATGGAGCCGTCAGGCACAGGGTGGGGGTCCGAATTCTCATGCACGTTTGTCTCCTGATTGTCTTTTTAGGGGCTCCCCAAAGAGACAGTGGTTTGGGTGGAGCTTACAGAGCAGGAGGAACATGAAATGTCCTGGCAGGGCTAGTCTACGGAAAGCAGCAGAGCGAGGGGCCATGATGTGAGGAGGCAGAAGGTGGGGTCCCTTCTCCTTCTTCCTCCATGGTGGACATCATGCAAAAGCCAATCGAAGCTCTTCCCAGTGGCATGCGATGCCCACCACACCAGAGCGCACGCTCCCCACCTCCCCACTGTGGGAACATGTCCCTCGACCCAACGGCTGGCCCCAGGCTGGGGAAGGGGACTGAAGGGGCAGGTGGAGGCCTTGAGAAAAGACTTACGTGAAGGCAAAGGCCACCAGGGCCCCACTGACCACTATGAAGTCAAGAATGTTCCAGAGGTCGCGGAAGTAGGCGCCCTGGTGCAGGACGAGCCCCAGATCAATCATCTGTGGGGTGGAAGAGACAGTGCTCAGGTCCCTCAACCCTGCCCTGAGGGGTGGCCCCACCCCTCTAGCCTCCGAAGCAGAGGCAACAGGAAGGGACACGGGCACCAATGCGATCACTGCATCCTGCAGGGGTGGCACAGAGGCCCGAGGACTTGGGGAGGCGTGAGGAGCCCTCACCCAGTAAGAGCAGGCCCCTCTCCGTCTCATGAAAGGTAGCTCTGGTTTGCTGGTTCTTAGGCCCAAACCTTGGGGTCCCCTTTGTCTCCTTTTTGTCTTACACCCCATATTGGGTCCACCAGTAATCCTTGTTGGTTCTGCCTTCCAAATCTTCCAAAAATCTACTTACTTCTTGCCACCTTATCTGCTACCACCCTGGTCTGGCAGGCCAGTGCAATCATCTGTTGCTTGTTCTCTTGGCTCCCACCCTCCCTCCCTCCTCCACTCCAAACCCTCTATGGCTTCCACTCACCTGGGGTAAAAGCTAAAGGCCTCTTGTGGCCACCAAACCCCTGCACGACCTGTCCCTGTCACCTCCCTGCCCTCGTTTTCTCCACTCTCCTCGTTCAGTCTTTCCAATCACACCAGCCTCCTTGCTGCTCTGCAAACAGACCAAGCATTTCTAATGCCCTCCTGTGCCAGGGTGCCATTCTTGAGAGTGCAGAATCCCCTGGCACTCACCTTGATCACCATCTCAAAGGTAAAGACGCCTGTAAAAACGTAGTCAAAATATCGCAGCACCTGCAGGGGATAAGAGCAAGGGGGCAGTGGGTCATTGGTTTGCTCCAGCACAGCCCATGCAAACCCAGCAATGGACCACTAGGGTTTGCAGCCTTCAGCAAAGTCCCCAAGGAGAAGACTCTCCACCCAGAGGAAGCAACTCAGCTGCCCTGCACGGTTGGTCAAGGCAAGTTCTGCCCAAGGGCCCCTCCCACCTTGTCTCATAGTGTAAATTTGTATGTTGTGAAAGGAACTGTCCAGCAGATGGCAGCAAAGTCCTAACAAAATCACTCTGTTAGACTGGTTTGATTATGAAAGGGAAGGGCGCTTTTTTATTTGCCAAGGCCAGGTGGTTTCTGCCTGGGCGAACAATGTCCTGCAGCCTGGGTCCTCTCCAGGCCACACTATAACACGTCTCTGATGTGACACTATTGTGAGGATGTAATTGGGTAGGCGCAGTGCCTAGCACGTGGTTAAGCACAGGTGGTCTGGGAACTCCCACCAGATTCTGGTTCAAGTAAAGGCTGATAATTAGAGCACCGCCACCAGAGGGCAACCAAGCACCCTGAGTCAGGTCAGAGACCTTCTCTGCTCAGAACCCTCTGTGGCTCCCACCTCACTCCAGGTAGAAAGCAAAGTTCTCCCCATGGCCCCCAAAGCCCTGCATAATCTGCCCTGTCACTTCCCTGTCCTCACTTCTTCCACTCCCCCCTCACTGGCTCAGATACTGCTATCTTGGATGTTCTCACCTCAGGGCCTTTGCACGGCCTGTTCCCTCTGTCTGAAATGCTTTTCTCCATGTCCAACCAAGCTCCCTTTCCCTCCTCCTTTGTGGCTTGGTTCAATTGTCACTTTCTCAGTGAGGCCCCTCTGACCATCTGATTAAAATGCCACTTCCTGGCACTTGGGATCTTCCTTACCTAGTCTCTCCTTCACCGCCCCCTCCCACTTACCATTTCCTGACAAACCCCTTGCTACAGTTATTAATAATCTCACTGTCCATCTTCCCCACCCCAATGTCAGCCCCTTGAGAGCAGGGATGTTTGTCTGACCCTGTGGTGCCTCCCGCTCCTAGTACAGGGCCAGGCATATAGTATGTGCTCAAGAAGTGTTTTCTGAATGAATGCATGAATAGCCGAGCTGTATTGGGTCCTGCAGGAGCTGGCCTTTGTGATCTGTGTAGTCACAACTCATATTCCCATTACGTGTGGTGCGTGAAGGGACATCAGGGACCAGTGTGGCCAGGGACTGACTTTGTGGAGCGGGCAGCAGGCACAAGGGGCTGGGAAGATCTGGGTAGGCAGAGGAGATGGTGGAGGGAGAGCATCTCAGGTGTGCCGAGCAGAGGGGACAGCATGGCCAAAGGCCTGGTGCTCTGCGAGCTCTGGGAAGGCAGGGACCATCTCATACCCTGTCAATCCGTGATGTTTACTCTGTGCCTGGTGCATAGCTGCTCATTAAATAACCACCAAACAAAGCAATGAATAGAAGGGAGGAAAGAAGGAAGGAAAGGAGTGGGGGATGGGCAGGTCAGGTGGACAGGTGAATCAAATTCTGGAGAGTTGAGGAAGTTGGGTAAGAAGAAACCAAAAGTCCAATCAGATTCACCACATCTCATTCTTACATCCTTTTGACCTATATAAATGGCAATTTTCTGTGGCTCAGTCTAATCCAAAAAGGTTCTCAGTCTCGTTTATCACAGGAGTAATTCAAATCCAAGTCCCTATGAGATTCCATTCCACACCCACAGGTCAGCCAAATGAAAGAGCTGCCAGCATCCAGAGTTGACAAGACTGGGGGGCAGGAGGAGACTTAAAAACTCCGTTTCTGGTTTTATCCTGGGGAAAGTCCGCCTGGGCGTCCCAGAGACATGGCTGGGGTAGGGGGGTGCCGATGGCGTTCTAAAGTAGGGACACTCCAAACGCTCATCAACAGGACGGTGGATACATGAATCCTGCCACACGGGGGAATATTAAACAGCAATGGAAGAGCAGGGCCACCGCCACCCACAGCCACACACGGTCAGCTGACAGCGGCCACAGTGCTGGGGGACGGAAGCATTAGTGTTTAGTGCTAGAAATGGGCACAAATAAAACCTAGTGTTTAAGGATGCGGGTGCAGGTGGGAAAACCAGGGAAGCCAAGGAATGTTCCTTCCAGAAGTTGGGTCGTGGTGACCCGTAGGGTAGGGTTTTTCAGGCTTGTCACTGTCCACCTTTGGCTCGCTCGCTGCAGGGAGCTTCCCCGGGCACTGTGGGGCAATGAGCAGCGTCCCAGGCCCTCCCGCCCAGCCCACGTCACGACAATCAAACATGGCTCCAGATGTTGTCCCAGATCATGAACCCCCCTCCAGAGGGAAGAAGAGGGGTGATTGAGTGGTGACTGAGTCGGTGCCTGAGGCTGGAGTGGTTCTGTGTGACTTCCTGCCCCAGTGGTGGTTATACGGGTGTGTGCACTTTAAAATCCTTGATGAATGGATCGCACGTGTTCTGGGCACTTTTCTGAGGCCTGCTCTACTTTAGCTAATAGACAAAAGCTCTGGGAGGGGTCCCTGAGCGTCAGACAGCAGTATGGGGCCACCGTGTTCTTGACAAGGGGAGGAGGGCTCTGAAGGGAGAAGTTTCAACTGTGAGATGCAGTGGGGAGCAGAGGCTTGCAAAACACCCCGTGGGGGCTGCTCAGAGCCCTGTCTGGGAGCCCTAGGAGCTTCAGTGCACCCTGCCTCCCTGCTCCCCACACCCTTCCCCTCCCTGCAGGGGACAGAACCTTCTCTGGTCTCCTAGAGGAAGCAGAGACTTGGCTAGGCCCTCTTGAAAGTGCCCCTCCCCGGGCCTGGGTCCCGAGGTCCCTGGCGAACTGGGCAGGTAATTGAGAGTAGCCTCAGTCCTGCCCTATGAGAGTAGCCTCAGTCCTGCCCTAGAGTTGGTTTCCTCTAGAAGCAGTGTTCTAATTATTTCCTTCCATTTTGCTTCCCCCCCCCCCCGCCGCTGTAGGGTCCCCAGGAGGCCTGCTAGGCCTGCACAGGAAGGGAAAGTGCAAGGTAAGCCACCAACAGGAAGCACTGATTTATGGGGCCTCCAGCCTTGCCAGGCTCCTAACCTACTTAGTGAGGGTGGCAGGGCCTCACTCCCAGTGGAAAATGTACCTTTGGCGCTGGGCACAGGGACGGCGGACAGGGGCTGGGGAAGGAGGCACCACCACCAGTCCAGCCTCTGCCATGCCCTTGCCTGCCAGTGCCTCAGGTTCCCCTCTCAATCACTGGCACACACTCATTTCTGCTTGTCAGGTTTCCAGGGGGGCCAGATGCAGAGTGGGTGCTCCATGAATGGAGATGATTGAAACGCGCAGTGGGAGCTCTAGGGGAGGTCAGGTTGGAATTCTGCTGTGTGACCCTAAGTCACCTGACCTCCCCAAGTCTGTTTCCCCAACTATCCAATACAGGTACTTGGGAAGGCTTGCATGCTTTACGCCCCGGGGTGGCGCCTGGAACACAGCAAGTGCTCAGTTCACAGGGGCTGAGCCCCTGGACCCTCAAAAGGAGAGCTTTTTAGCTCTCCAAAAAGCTGAAAGTTTAGGCTGTGTTTCTGAGTGCAAATAATCCTGTTTCAAAACTCCATGTCAGAATGGAAGAGTCTGCTCGGTGAGACCTGGCTGCAGAGCACCCCCTGCCTGAGTACCCCAATATTCCATGCAGGGAAAGCACAACTTCACATCCTGTCAGCCTCGCTGCCCCCACCTGCGACCCTAGCAACTCTCAGCCCTCGCCACTCTGGGCCGCTGCTTCTTCTCCAGGAGCACAGAGCCACCGCCTCCTCAAGGAACATCCCGCTCTCCAGAGCATCCCTGAAGAATCGGAGCTTCCCCTCATGACCGGCATCCCTTCCACCCTGGCTACGAGCTTGTGGGTGCAGGAGAGCGTGGCCTGAGACGGAGGAGTTGGGTGGGGGGCTGGGCCCGACTCACGTTGTTCCGTGGTGCGTTGGGCTGCACGGGGTCCTCGGCCGCCAGGGCGATGCTGCTCATGGCGATGACCATGAGGATGCACATTTCAAAGTAGCGCAGGTTCAGAATGTAATGGCACAGGCGGCGAAGGCTGTTGGGGGCAGATGGGAGTGCAGAGGTCCACTCAGACCGCGGGCTCGCAAGCCCTTTCCTTCTGTCGCCCCCTCATGTCATCTAACGCTACCTGAGATCTCTGACTCCCAAAGTCCCACACCCAACCACCTATCAACCTCCTACACCTGGGGCTTTACAAGGAGGCAGGGGGCCCTCAGCTAGGGAAGATATTCCCACGTGCTGTCTCCAAGTTCTTATCACTCCCAAACAACTCTCCCGGAACATCTGACTCCCAGACTGGATTGAAGAAATGTTGTCCCCGATGCTGTAGGAAATGAAAAGATTTTTCATGCATAAAATGTCCGGTGGTCAGACAAAACTGGGGAAACTCTGGGTGATGTAGATTTCTTTAGAAAAAGATGAGCTGAGTGACCGTAGGCAGCTCACTTACCCCCTCTGTGCTCTGGTCTTGAAGTGGCTGCGTAACGGGGCCTCACTCACAAGAACGTGGAAACCAAAGAGTGACTGGGACGGGCTCCAGAAAGTGCGTTACTTAAGTTACGAATCGCAAGCCTTGTCAGAGCCTTCGTTATGTAATGGGATAACGCTTAAGTGCGACACTCTAAGTGGAGCTGTAGTAACCGATATGTCACAGGTTGTAGGAATGGCAGCAGGAAGGGGTGGTTAAGAACAGGGATGTGGGAGTCAGGCTGTCTCTGGGCTCCCCCGCTTGCTTGCTGTGCAGCTTTGGGCAGGTGACTCCACCTCTCTGGGCCTCAGTTTCTTCATCTGCCAAATGGGACTAAGCACAGTACCAATCCCATAGGATTATTAAGAGAATTTTTTTTTTAAATGTGTAAAGCTCTCAGAACCATGCCAGGCACAAAGTAAAGGTCATGTAAGTATTGTGTTTCTCCAGAAAGACAGGTAATGCCAACTAAATAAAAATTAACAAAGTACACTCACAGGGTGAGTCCTGAAGAGGCAGGTTAGGGAAAGCAGTGTCCCCCAACTCCACCCCAACCCTGGTTATTTGACATGATTCTTCTTTGTTGAGAAGTATTTTGAGGGACCAGAGATTCAAGAAAAACCCTTGGGAAGAATGTAACCCTAAAATGATGCTGAGCCACCCTGACCTACACGTGATAAACTTGTTTCCTAAGTAATCCGTCCCCCTTGAGGATGCCCAAGGCAGTGGGCCATGGACCTCAGAGCACACCCAGCCCGAATCCTGGTTGCTCGGCCACGGCTTGTGCCCCGGGCGGCCCTGGCTAAGGGGCGCTTCTCACATCACAGACACCTTGGGTTTGGGTGTTTATGACAATGGTTTTCTAACTGATGGCAGGAGTGGGTCTTTGCCAACAAAACCAGTGCTTTATGACAAATTTCTATCTTATGTGACTCAAGAAAAGGGTGTCATTTAAACATTTGCTCAATGGTCCCTTATGGATTAAGAGTGGTCTTGGAGGTCGCTCGCCCCCATCGTCCCCGTCCGGTTTGCTCTGGCCTGTCTCCCTCTGCCCCAGCTGGGGTCATACTCACGGGTTGGTCGTGGAGAGGATAAACATGGAACTGTAGGGGGGCATGGGCTTGGGGCCGTCTTCCCCGGGGTCATCTTCCTCCTCCTTCTTCTCTTCCTTCTTTTTTGGCAGTGGGTCTGGGTTGGCGTTTTTGTTCACTGTTGGGACAAGAACCAACACAGGGCTCCTGCCACAATTTCCCATAAGCCTCTGGGCTCCTGTTCACTCCCCAGAACAGACGTGAAGCAGGCAACACTGATAAAGTGTATACTGTGTGCCAGGCACCCCGTTATGCTGTTGAATCCTCACATCACCCTATGAGGTCAGTACTTTATGATCCCCATTCTACAGACAAGAAAACTGAGGCACAGAGAAGTGAAGTGACTTGCCTAAGGTCACACAGCTGGGATGCGGCAGAGCTGGGATTTGAATGTGGGCAGCCTGGCCCCAGAGCGCTGACTCTCAACTACTCTACAGCTTTGAGTCTGGTGGGACTCTCACAGGATATAACACAGACCTGCCCCCAGCTTATGATGGTCTTCATACTGTCACTTGGAGGCAGGCAGGGTGAGTCCCAATTACCCTGCCTCTCAGCGGGGGATACTGAGCTCGCCCGCCATTACACTGCAGGGTCTGCCCCTGTTAACGTCCCTCTCCTGCCCAGGGCGAGGAGCCGCCACCCTCCCAGCACAGATTCTGCAGCTTTCCTTCGCTATGTGTCCATGGGCAGGCCAAGCCTCTCTGAGCCTGTTTTTCCATCTGTAAAGTGGGAACAATGACAAGGTCCACGCTGTGGACTGGGCTGTGCTTTTAGAAGACCAATTCACAGAAATCTCTTGCATAGAAGTGACACTAGAGGCACCGGGCTATTATCACCTTAGCACTTCACAAGCTCACTGGGTCGCGTCCAAATCCCTAGTGCTTCTCCAGCCCGCTCTCAGGTAGGGGCATGGAGTGGGGGGCAGGGGCTGCCAGCCCCTCCAGGGCCGAGGCCTGCACCGTGCGACAGGCAGCCATGGCCAGTCCCCACGGTGACGGGCTGTGAGCACGGAACACACACAGATACGAAGTCTGAGTGTGACAGAAAGACTGTCAAATAGCTCAAATGATTTTTAAACTATTGATTACATGTTCAACTGGTAACATTTTGGATATAAATAACATTTTGGGTTAAATATAATTTATTGTTAGTTTATTTTACCCATTTCTTCTTTATTTTTCATTCATTCCTTTCCCTCCTTCCCTGTCTGTCTGTCCCTTCCTCTTTCCTTCCTTCCTCCTTCCTGTCACTCTATCCTGTGACTCGGCTACATGTGTGGCGTGCGGCGCATTTCTTGTGGACAACGCTGCCTCAGAGAACCACCCGCCCTCCCCCAATTTCCATCAGAATACACGGCTCCTCAAATATGGCGACTTCTGGCTCCCCTGTGGGGACCCTGGGTGCGGGAACTGTCACCCACCCTATCCAGCGCGAACAGGCCAGCCACTGTATGCATATTATCTCACTTAACGCTCCCAGCAGGCCTGTGGGGCAGAAACTACATCGATGCCCATTTCCCAGAGGAGGAAACTGGGGCCAGAGAGGTAGGGTCATTGTCCAGGGCTTCCCAGCTGAGCCTCCAGGGACTGAGCCCGGGGACACGGAGTCCCACCTCACCACGGGTTGCGGGGGGTCTCACCTTGGACTACAGTGTGGTTGAGAGGGGGTGGGCAGGCGGGGGGGATGTCCACCGCGGTGTGGTCGGGTTTCCTGGCAGTCTTAGCTGAGTTGGCCTGGGTGCTGCTGGGGTTGGTGACAATAAGGCTGTTCTCTGGGGTCTTGGAGGGGCCGGGGTTGGATGGGTTCCCCGGGTTGTTGGGCATCCGGCGACTGGCGGTGTTCTGGGGGTTGGTGGCCGTGGCGGGTGGGGCCGCCGTGGGGCCGGGGTTGGTGCTGTTCCCCATCTTGGCTGGGCTCTGGGGCAGGCCGGCGTGGCCGAGGCTGTCGTGGGGACTGGCCGACTCCGCGGTGGCCAGCTTGTTGTTCTTCATGTTGTCGATGTCCTCAGCCAGCGGCGGGTCTTGGCGGCCCAGGTCCTGCTGGATCGGCCGGGTGGTTGACAGGTTGGGGCCCGACACGGGGACCCCAGAGCCCTGGGTGTCTCTGCGGAAGGCAGGCCAATGGGAAAGAACCCACAATTGAGTTAGAATAACAGAGTGCGCATGTCTGGATCCTGCCTAACACACCCTCATTCAAGGGTGCAGTTTGGACATCAAGGGGCCGTGTCCCAAAGCTCCCCAAGTGCCCGGCACCGAGACTCTTGGACCCGTGTAGGCGTCGCTGCCGCCTCCCCAGACTTCGGTGTGCTGCTGCTCCTCCCGGAGTGGCTGTCTCCTGGGACACGGGCAGTCAGAGGGGAAAAGCGTTTCCTGCCAGAACCTGCATCCACCCAACCCAAGACCCCCAGACCTGCCTGCCAGTCCCCATCCGCTCCCAGCCAGCACTGGGTACACACACAGTGTTTCCAGGTGTGGTGAAAGCAGGTAGGGGGACACCATCTCTTTTTTTTTTAGAGAAACAATTTAAAAAAATCCTCACTTGAGGATATGTTCATTGATTTTAGAGGTGGGGAGAGAGAGAAACATGGATGTGAGAGAGAAACATTGACTGGTTGCCTCCCGCAGGTGCCCCGACCAGGGATCGAACCCACAACCCTTTGGTGTAGGGGACAAGCTCCAACCAGCTGAGCTGCCGGCCGGGGCAGGAAACCCCATCTCTTTAGGGGTGGGGTTGTCTCGTGGCTTTAAATGCCTGTAGTGTGTACGTATGTCTCTTCCCAATATTCCACTTAGTGGAAGCAGGCAATATACTCTCGGAAACATATTACAAAATAACAAGAAAGTGTTAACAACAGACGCTTCAGCAACACAAACTCCCGAGTGCTGTTCTAAGCATTTGACTCGTAATAAGCCCTTCCTCCTCAGCCCTGAGAGGTACAATTACTAGCACTCTTTTACAGAGGAGAAAAATAGAAGTTCAGAGAGGTTAAGTCTCTTGCCCAAGGCAACAGATCTAGTAAATGAATGAGATAATTTCTCACTCGGCTCCAGATGGGGTGGGCAAAGCATTGGAGGCAGAGGGAAGAGCCAGTGCAAAGGCCCTGAGGTGGGGCTGAGCTGGCTGAGTTTCAGGAGGCTGGTGCAGCTGCAGGTGAGCAGTCAGGGGATGAGACGAGGGCCAGGAAAATGCCTGGCCACTTCCTGTCCAATGATAAATGAATGTCCCCAGTTCTCAAATGAGGATACCGAGGCCCGGAAGTCCCACAGGTCCAGGCCTCCCCTTCAGTCCGTGCCTCCTCCCATCTGCACACTCACCCCTAGCTCAGTAAAGAGCCTCAGGGTGGCTGGGGTCTGGGGCCCATCGGGTGCTCTGCTCCCCTATGCACAGATCCAGGTGCACCCCGCTCCCCAGCCACCTGCCTGAGGGCTTGGCCGCTGAGCAATCTGCTCGCCTCCACTGGCCCTGGCAAAGTCTGTTTCTTGGGGGAAAAAAAAAGGGCCTCTCAGTGATGCCTCTCTCCAGCGGGCTCTGCAGCCTAAGACTTCTCTCTTAGGCTCTTCTTAGTGGAGGCAGGCAATAGTGCAACCTGTGCCCTCCACGTACTTGCCCTCCTCACAGCTCACACTTACTGAGTCCTTGCTGTGGGCCAGATTTTACATATTATCAGCTCATCCAATTCTCAGAATAGCCTTGGGAAGTGGGTAGTATTGTTCTTTCCATCTTACAGGTGAGGACACCAAAGCCCAGAGCCAGGAAGGGTCTTGCCCAACTCCACACAGCCAGCTGGGAGCCCAGACAACACAGCTCCAGCGTCCATCCTGCTAACCCCAACCTGACCCTGCACCTCTCTCACAAAGCAGGTTTTTTAAAATCTTCACCTGAAGTTATGTTTATTGCTAGAGAAAGGAAGGGAGGGGGAGAGAGAAAGAGAGAGGAGAGAGAGGTGAGAGAGATACATCGATTGGTTGCCTCCCATATGCGTCCTGACTGAGGATTGAACCCGAATCCTAGGTACACGCTCTGACCAGGAATTGAACCCTCAAACTTTGGGTGTAAGGGATAATGCTCCAACTAACTGAGCCACCTGGCCAGGGCTTACAAGGCAGTTTGAGCTCTCCTAGAAGGCTTGGCCTGCAGCTGGTGGGTGTGGGGATCCTCGGCACTCACTATAATGGCCAAGAGTGTGGGCCAACCTCCATTCTATCCCAACTCCTCAACTTCTTGAACAATCTTACCAGGCTGGGATCACGACTGCGCCCATTACACAGATGAGGAGACTGAGGCCCAGAGAAGCTGTCATACTAGAAAATGGTTCTGTCAGGCTGTCACCATCACAGACACTCACTCAAGAGACCAGAGAGAGCCAAGAGACCTAGTAGCATTGAGGTTGCACCCATTCATTCAGTGCCCAGTGAGATGCAGTTGCAGGAGCCGAAGGCCCTGGACAGCACAGGCCCTGTTTCCCAGGCCCAACCTGGAAGGCTAAACGTATCCTACACTTAAAAATAAAAAATGCCGGCCTCCCACCAGCTCAGCCACCAGCACCGTCGTCCTCGTTTTGTTTTTGTATTTTAACTTGCAAAAGGCCATGGTGGTGGTTAGTGAGCGGAACACAGACCAGGTGTTTTATTTTCGAACTTGTCTTTCTGAGGCCGCACAGGAAGAGGGGCAAGCCCAGGAGAATTTCTCACTTCTCCAGCACGTGAGCAGTCACAAGTTGATGCCTGGTTGAAGTCTCATCAGTGCCACTTGGCAGCTATGGACCCTCTGGGGCTGGAATGTCCTCTCTGAGCCCAGGCCCCTCATCTTTGAATTGGGGATAATGGCAGGAAAGCCTTCCCTGGAACCTGGAGATGAGAGTGAAGACCCTGGGGCTGATTTGTGCCGTAACCACGGGTGAGTAGCGTGTTTCTCACCCCTAACACGGGCACAGGAAACTCACAGAGTCAGTGAGGAACGCACGTGTGAGTGAGCTGAGTGCCGGGGGTTACTCCCAGGCCTGGGCATACGAGGGAATCTGCCCTGATGGCTTCAGAACCTGCTTGCGACACGCAACCCTCTGTTCTGTCCAATTTCTCCGTTTTGAACCAGGAATGTCTGTCCTGTGCCTGCCTGAACATATTTTGGAAGCAGAACACTTGTTTCCTAGTTTCCAGGTTCACAGATGGAGGGAACATTTGACACTTTTCGGGATATCGGGATGGGGAGAATGTATTTTACACATGGGATGGATGTGAGGCTGGACGCAGTGGGCTGAATGGCGGCCCCTCAAACAATCACGTCCATCTGGAACCCGTGAGTGTGACCTTACTGGGAAAAAGGGTCTTCACAGATGGAATTAAGTTAGGATCACGAGATGAGCTCGCTTGCAGATTGGGGGGGGGGGTGCTAAATCCAATGACAAGTGTCCTGAGAGGCGAGAGGAGCG